>NW_015150741.1:606215-608221 GCF_000732505.1 Cyprinodon variegatus
AAACGTCCCAACCTGAACGGCAACAATGCATGTAAGAAGGGAAACGTTAGCCTTTAGATGCAAAACCCCATAATGCACTGCAACATATTTTTGCAAAAAATTAGAACATAAATTCACCAAATATAAGAAGAACACCGTTAAAGAAAGCATTTTGGTTTTATTATAATTTTGTTTGTTGCAAGAATTTTAAAGTTTGAAGAAATAGAAAATTACACCATATGCCAATCGCTACAAGGATGTTCATGACAAGGATGGCTATATATACTGCATGCTTCATTTAGGTAGTTAACATTGTATTACTTCTTGGGATCCTTCAGTTATTTACTGTCACAGGAAGGTGCTTCAGCCGGATAGTAAGTGTTGATTTAAGGAGGGCCGGCCCTCCCACGCTGAAATTAGGACGGCCCCACCAGGTAAATGCACAATATCACAGATTACCAGCCCGAGCCTGCCTGCAGGCATCTTAAAGCTTCTAAAGGCTGAAAAGCAGGATGTGTCAGTGAGTTACAGGAAATGTGAACCCCTGTAGACATACTGATTGTGAACAGACAAGGTCATACATATATAAATTACTTGTAATTGTCAGAACAATCAAAGAGGGTTATTGATTAAATTTAAAAAATTTTATTCCAGGCTTTAAGTTTGGACAATTTGTTGCACACAGTCTTTTTGTATTTGAGCTAAATAAAGAACACTCATTGGTTAGCCAAAGGAAATAATGAGAAGCAAGCAGGTGTTCTGCAAACTATAAACATGAATTGTCTATGCCATGCTACAATGTCGGATTCAGAAAAAGATGTTGAAATGTCTGAAAGGTCGGACACAGGCGAGAGCGTATCGGGAGACAGAGACCAACCAGACCTCCCTCATCCTTGGCCCTATCTCAAAGAATTTTTCGAAATAGTCGTAAGATTGAGCTTTCAATTCATATAGTGGCATCTGGCTGTTTTTTTTAAAGGTTACTTTATACTTTTGTACTTTAAGTAGTTTTTGGAGCACATACTTTTTCACTTTTACTTGAGTAAAGACGTCAAGTTGATATTTCAACTTTTACCAGAGGGTTTTTAAACTGCAGTATCTATAGTTCTACTTAAGTAACACATGTTTGTACTTTTGACACCACTGTTTGTGTGTTATAAGTCAAACCATTGCAGATACTGAAACTATGAAGAACGAAAAAACGTGTTTGTCCAGGTCCTCTTCCTCTTAAAGGAAGTTCACATGTTGAAACTAAATTTCCAACAGACAGAAATCTCATGCTAAATTGAGTTATTTTTTTGTTTTTTATGTCCTTGCTCACATTAGATACAACTAGGATAATACATTACTATAGGCATTTACACCATTTAAAAAATTTCAAATCAGTTTTCACCTGGGTTTGACATCTGAAGAAAACGCAAATTAAAAAAATACATATCCCCCTCTCAAAGTGTCACTCACTCCAAAATCAGCTAAATTGCAATTGGCTAAACGGGGCTTTGTGAGGCTATTTTGATATTACTAAGCATTTTGTTTTACATTTTCATGTGAGCTTGTTTACTTCTGCAATTCGTGTCTTAAAACCTTCTTAGTTCTGCCTTCATGGGGTAAAACTGTGGATATTGCTATATTAGTTCAAACAGCACAGGCTGTCGTGATTATAGCCCTTTGAATGAAATAAATTCAAGTCACTCAAACACATACATACTTGGTATGTAAGTACCTACTAGTGTCCCTCTTTTTACTCTCCATGTTTCAATATGGCTTAGTTAAAATAGCTGCATGTTCTGAACACACCTCTGCTAAACTCCCACGTTTAGCCCTGGCCCTCATGGTATCTTGGTATCAACATTTTGTTTAAAAAGCCGGTTTATGTTTTATAGGCGGGTCAGGTACACTTTTAACATTGAAAACCTGGACCATGAAATAATTTTCAGAAAATTCTATTTATTTTTTATAAATTAGAGTTGCCATTAAACTTTTTGACAAATGAAAAACAAAACATACATTTTGTATAACCTAAATGA
>NW_015150741.1:608796-612985 GCF_000732505.1 Cyprinodon variegatus
ATTTGGAGCAATGTGAATGGAGGTTAGATCTGGAACTCAGAGAACTGGTGAACAGGAACTGGAAAGTCTGAAGGGGAGATCACAGAGATCAGTTCAGGGACCGTGGGTAATCGGACTGCGGCATGAATTATTCTGTAATGGGACTCACGTTTGAGGTGGCTCTTGTCAATCCTTGAATCCAGTCTGTGTGGGATTATCCAGAGAAGAGGGAACTCGTTGGAGAGCGGACAGGTAGACATACGTGGACCCAGAGGTGTAACGGCGCGGACTCTCACTTGGATCCGATGGGAACTTGAACGGATCATGTGGAGGTTTTCCCCTGCTCAGTGTGAACTCAGTAATTCCTTTCAGGGGGAGAAGGTCCAAGTATCCAGTTACAAAGAAAGATCTGTTGAAGCTAACGCAAACACAGAAGTTTCAGTAACTTAAGAATTGGTGATTATAAATGATTATTTGGGAACATAATTCTTATTTGTGTTATCCTTATTAACTAGCGATAGATCTCAAAATTCTGTGAAACATAGATAACTATGGTCAATTTTTATATAATCGATTCTGTCCCAGGCAAGCAGAAATAAACAAAATACTCACATTTTATTAAGGATATAAAATACAGACACTGGTTTAATTAATTTTCTTAAAATAAAATAAAAAATATTTTAACATATGTCTTTCTACATTATAGCAAATATTGGAATAATTAAGTCTTTTTTTTAACCTAACCATATGCAGCATTTGCATTTTATAGCAAAGTGACTGAAAGAAGAAGTAATACAGGAAACTTTGCTTTGAGTCAGTCAAATTTCAGCTTTCCTTTTTGTGACCTCTTTGTCACTTTGAGGGAATAAATGCTGTTTTGGGAAAGGCAGTGTTTCTGCCAGGAGGGTCCCTTGAATAAGACACCCTACAGTCTGATTCTTACGGGGAAGGAATCACTTCCCTTTTTCAGAAACATAAACTCAGTTTATTAGAGTTAAACTAGATAAAAAAGGAAGTTGCAACAGCACTCTTCGTTATTCTCAGAAACATCCTGGAGTCACAAAAATCCTTAAATGTTTCACAATTATACACCTCAGAATAGCAATGTATATCCCATAGATTTGTCTTCCAAGTACAAAGGAATTTAAACATTTCCTAAATCATATCTTATTTATTTAACTATATATTTATATATACTAATACATCTATTTACTAATGTACAATAAGTTGAAATGTCCAAATCAATAAATATTAATAAAAAAAGAATAGACACTGAAAGTGGGAGGTCAGGCGTGAACAATTAGGAATGCAGTCAGTCTGGATATAAATAAAAAGGTCCAAAGCAATGATTCATTGAACATGTTGCGTTTGAGAAGGTATTTCCTGTTATATTCACTGAATTATTTTGTAACAGATTCAGTAGCGTTTTCTGTTATAAAAACGAATATATTTCTTCAGGAGAACTTAAAACTTAACCGTCCAAAAGAAGAAAAGAAAAGAAGAAAACATGATCATTAATTTTTTTATTGACAAATCAAAACATTATTGAAAAATGTTTAGATTATAGCAATCCTTTTAATCTAAAGCATTGTTATGAATTACTAGTCTATAGACACTGTGAACAATGTTATCTCTTAATAGAAACTTTTCAGGCACAGTTCCTTTAATGTCAATTTAAACATATTTAGATAAAAAATGTGGAAATAAAATTACTAAAACACATAGAGAAATTAACTGATGATGTTTCTCTCTATCTTTTAAGTTATTTCCTTGGTACCAGATAATATAATCTCTTAATTAAATGAGGCTTCTGGTACCAGGGTGGAGGAACTAAGCTAATCTCCCATTGCTTCACCTTCAGTATCCAGCATGTAGAGACTTGAGGAAGAGGGAATCAGATGGTGTTCCAAGTTCTAAGCAAACACACCTATGGAAAATTACCAGAGCCAAAGAAAAGAAAAGAATGGCTGATATTCATACTTGGATCTGATCTAATTGAATCCTGAAGTTAGAGGTCACTTTTTAAAGCTGTATGACAGGGGTCCTCAGTCCAAGTCCCCAGGATCCACTCTCCTCCATGTTTTAGATTTGTCTCAGCTCCAATGAATCAAATGATTTTACTACCTCCCCGACAGCCATGAAGGGCTTGGTTAGCTATAATATTTCAGTCAGGTGTGTACAAGCAGCAAAAATATGCAGGACAAAGGGTTCTGAGGACAATGAATGAAGACCCCTACACTGTCTGCATTTTATCAAAAAGATTATTCCAGGCTGCTTCTGTTAATAAGGAGGATCCCTTTTATGTAGGCGTCCACAAAGATTGCACAACCTGAATAAACACCCTATATGCTTATTTTCTGCTGTTTCCTCCTTTTGTTGTCATGTTGAAGCTGACATTCTTCCTTTATACGCGTTATAATCTGTCCACTGCTTAATTTTTGAGAGTTTTACAACATTCATTCCATGCAGCAGCAGGGTTGTTGAAACTTGTCTGAGGTAAAAAGACTTTGAATGGCAACTAAAATACTTACCACTTTACCTTCACTGGAGACATGATGTGTGGAACCTAGTGTACCATACAATGTGTTTCATCTACAAAACAAAGTATAGTCTAACTCTAAAATGAAGTGAAATATATATGATAATTATCATTGTAACAGCATGATGAGTAACAAAGAACTCAGTAGACATGACAAAGATGAAATAGTGGAAAAGTTTTCTGGGCAGCATTAAAGTGAAACTAAACCTGAAACTGTTCTTTGTGTTCATCCATTATATAAGGGTGAACTTGAAGTATTTGTCCAGTAATTTTGTACAAAAACACGCCTACACTGTTTTAAATTGTAGTGTTTTTAAAAACTTACTGTGCTTTTTATGGGAGCTGCCATTTTGGCATCCTCTATGACTAAAATAATTGACTATTTCGTCAATCAAGCAAGAAAATTTATAATCGTGGCGTACCAGCAGCATGGCTGCCTTTCATAAGCATACTGCAGCTTTGCAGTATGAAAGGTAGGTGTGTTTACATCCTCATTGGGGCAGTTCTTAGGTCATTCCCTGCTTCAGTTAAGTTTAAATTATGAGTGCACCAATTGTCACGGTTGGGTGGAGGTTTTTGAGGAACCAAATCCAATGATCAGGAGGCAGAGATGAGTCTTGAAGGCAACTGAGGCAATAATTCAAAATACAAAAATACTAAGAACTAAAAAAACAGAAAACATCAGGGGAAAACTCACGTGGGGAGCCAGAGATGAGGAAGCAGCAACACAACAAGGAACCTGTCATGATGGGTCTAACTGATTTAACCCACATGCAGAACACCACAGACTCAGAGTAAAAGTTCAACTGTTTATTAAAAAGAAAACACAATGATGTTATTTGGCTTCAGATGCAGGAACGGGTCCAGGAACCGGTAACACAGGGCTCTCTGTAGAGAGGGACAGTTTGGTTAGCTAAGAGACTGGAGTATCTTGTCAGAGTCCTTGAATTGATCTGTACCTGATGTGGTTCAGACAGAACTGTAGAGGGAGGGAACCAGATGGGTCCAGAGACAGAGGTATCAGCTGAGGGCTTAGCAGCGGCAGGGCTTGGCTTCAGGCTTATGAGGTTCAGACCTTGAATGATCTCCTAGTTCTCTCCTTGAGAACCAGCAGGTTGTTCCAGGCAGAGATCTTCAGGTTTGGCTTCCAAGGGCAGGCAGGCAGGTTTCCAGACTGTGGGCTCCTCCAGAGCTCCAGGAGAGAATCAGGCTTTTCCATAAACTGTTTAACACTCTGGCGCTGAAGGGAAGTCAAGCCGCTGCTTATATAGTTGGTCTCCTGATGAGATGATCAGCCTCAGGTGTGCAGGTGGCTTCAGCTCAGGAGACCCAGGGCGCCCTCTGCTGGAGAAAGGTGGCAAATCTCCAGATCCCAACAGAACCAGTACTGAGTGACTGCAGAGGTGGTATATATAAGGGGAACAGAAGAAAGGATGGACTAATAAGGTGAATATGGAGCAGGTGTGATTGGAACTAACTAGAAGGAAGCCAGGGGAAAAGAAACACGGGGGCGACGGAGAGTAACTAAAGTGCGCTTTAATATAATGGAAAATAAATCAAAGATCAACTAAACAGGATAACTGAAAACTAAAAGCCTAGAGTCCTAAAAGAGGAGAACCATAACACCAGTGTTATACTAACTTTACATCCTGGTTTACATGAAAATTGGTT
>NW_015150741.1:613990-618245 GCF_000732505.1 Cyprinodon variegatus
ATAACTGAAAACTAAAAGCCTAGAGTCCTAAAAGAGGAGAACCATAACACCAGTGTTATACTAACTTTACATCCTGGTTTACATGAAAATTGGTTGTATACTTTTGTTTGACTTTTACCAGGAAAGCAACCAAGAGGCATCTAGAGAAGATGTCCAGTGCTCAGGTAGAAGGATCTGTCAACAGGACTGCTATAAGACCCATTTGCCACATATGTAGCCTTTACCAGAGGGCCAATCCACTGCCACTACTGAGACTAAATTAGAAGTAGATGAAATAGATAATAATACTTAGCTTAACAAAGTAATTAAGGTGCCATACAATCCAAATAAACATGTCTGCCAGAGATCTATGTACTAAAGTGTCATATTTCTCTGCAGACATGCAATGTTTTGTCAAGAGGTTTAAGGTGGGTGTGCAGATTTGCAAAATTCCCAGTTGTACTTTATATTTTTATGTAAAAGCAGAGGAATCTTTTAGTTATCAGGGAAACCAGCTTTAAAGGAATATTGTTGATTAAAGTTTATTTTTGCTGATTGGACAAAAAAAGTCTAAATTTGAGTTATTACAATAATAAAGTTTTTTTGTGCTCCATTCTCCACCATAGTTTCAATTTTCTTTTCCCTCAAATTTCCACAAGTTTCTGTCAAAACCAGATGTGGATGTTTAATGAACTGAGGTGAGAAAAACTAAAAAGTCAGTATACAATTATGCATTTAAATGTCCCAGCAGTCAGGTCAAAGCTTCATATTACATTCTCATTACACGATAACATTAAGCATAAAGATGAATACAAAATTTCAATAAAATAGAAATGAATAGAAAGATTTCTTTAGATTATTTCCATCTGCACAGAACTCTTTTAAACTTGATATTTTGTTCCTCAATTTGTCTAGTTTGTCACAAAGGTACAAAATAAAAAATTACAAAGACAAAAAAAAAAAAATATGACATTGGGATTTTTGCTCAGTACTATATGTCAAAGGGTATTACCATTTAAGTTTTGGTAGTGAAGTAGAAACAAAGAAGCAGTCAGGCTTTTTCCTGTCATGTTGATGTGGGACTAGTAGCTGCCTAATCCCACATCAACAGGAGTAGAAGGTGATCTTCCTTTAAAATTCAAGCCTCAACAAATTTCCCTCTGTTCATCTCAGTCCCATCTCCTCTGCTATACTTTTACATTTTTATAGGCAGGTTTAATATAACTAAATGATGTGACTTTCCAGTATGAACGGATATGTTAAAAACAGGAAGAGACGTGTGAATTGTTGCTGCCTTCTCCAGAGGATCATTAAATTTACTTAGCCTGCCAGGCCCTCTTCCTGCACATGCCATCTCTAAAGTATTTCGCTAAAAGTTCAGACAATTAAACTTCAACTGAGCTCGGGCTGCTGAAAAACATATTATTACAAGTGGAAATAAAACATGATCTAAAATTTTCTCCAAAATAATACTAAAATATGCATATAAAAGTAACAGTGATGTAAGAATATAGATATATTTGACCCTCAGCTCAACTAGAACCTGCTTCCCTGCAAATAAAAGCTAAAAATATTTCTCTGATTGCCTTCAGCACTGCTTTAGTCCTCGATGGCGTCCATTTATCAAGATGTTAAAACATTGCTCATAGATCTTGATTGATATTAATGTGACAGCCTCATGAGGTTTTTCTCCAAAAATCCAAAACACCCATTTCCTCTTTCACACCACATCTCAACGATTGAAATAAGATCTTGGGACTGTTGAGGCGATTGGAGTAGAATGCTGTCATTGAGTTCTATAAACCAGATAGGGATTATTTATACTTTGTGACATGGTACATTATCTTGCTAGAAATATCCATCTTAAGATGGTGGTAAATGGGTCAACATAATCACCCAACCTTAATTTTAAACAATGCTTAATTGGCATTAATAGGCCTCATATTTAACAGGGAAGCTTCTCCTTATACCACCAGACCCCCATCAATAACCTAACTCTTTGATTAAAGATAAAATAGGTTCTGCTGTACATGTTTAAGTGAAAAAAAACTGTTAACTGTTTTTTCTGTATGATACTGTCTCATTTTGCTATGCCTGTATGAACTTATTTCCCTTTTCCTAGCTGAGAGTAGAGGTGTCAGGTGTGGTCTTTTGCTGTTTAAGCTTACATGCTTCAAGCTTTGACTTGTTTTAGGTTCTGAGACAATATTCAGCAGCTGTGATTATTAGGATTGGCTGTATTACTTTTTTTTTTTATCATTTTGAACTAGTCTTAGCATTCTCCTCTGCTCTTGAATGCCAGTTACTGCTCCTTGGTTATTTCTTTATTTTTGGAATGCATCATTTCAGACCTAGTGTGGTTTTTACTCTACATCAACATTTCAGTGGATCAGAAGCTTTAGGTCTCTTAACAAGAGTTGCCCCACATTCAAAGTCACCTAAACCTCTTTGTTATCCCTTTTTATACCCAGTTTAAATGTTTGCATTTCGCTATTAGGTTATATTAAGAAATGCATGAACTGAAGTACATAATAAAGACAGCAGTGAGTATATATACTGCTTTTACATATCTTTAAACATTTTCTTCCCTAAGCAATGCTGTTCAAATTCCTAAAATCATGGCTGAGGAAAAAGGAGATCTTATGACTGTACCATCTGCAGTCCTGAACTGCCAAAGTTGAGTAATATGAAATATTTGGAAACCAAACATACTTACAGTATCGACCCTGTACTGATGAAGGTAACAGAACAACAGCTGTAACTCCTCATTCCCTTGTATCTACATTACAAATGAGCCAAAACATAAACAAGATTTGATTTAGACTAGGTCTTCTTTGGGAAGGAATGCCAAAGTGTGTAAAATTAAATAAATGAACAAAACAAAATAGCTGCTTGTATAAATAAGACACAAATATCAAATCTGGCAATGAAATTGTGAATATTTGACAGTGAAATAAGATAATGAAGGAAAATTTATCCAAATAATGACTGGATCTGCAGCCCTATTTGCTGAAAACAATCAACAACTAATCTTCCTTCCGGATGTCTTCTTTTTTATCAAGCAACAACTAGCTTGTTGCATGATGTAGCCAGCTTAAATTACATTTCTGTCATTAAATTTAATTTAATGTCATTATGATAAACATTTTTTAATTATCAGGATAATTATTCTTTATGATGTTAACATTAATGATTCTTTGGTAGAAAGAGAAATTGACGTTTGATTCTGATGGTTTCTTCCGGTTCCTAGCTCAACTGCTAAAGGGCCAGTCCTCTTTGTTTTTCACTGCCTTAAGCTTCTTTAATCTGTTCTTAATGTTTCTTCCTGATCTGATAGGAACTTTTCAGATGCATTTTAAAGCTAATACAATAAATCATTCGTACTGGAACAAAACTATGTCAACTGACCCAACACTAAATTTGATGGATGCATTTAAAGTTGTTTTATATAAAATTATACACTCCTACTAACTACTACAAACAGAAATATGTTTTTACTGATATTAAATGGTACTTCCAAAGCTTAATGGTTGCCTAGCACACACTATAATGAGAAATCTTCTAGACAGAAGTTTTCATTTTTCAGTTCTGGAACATGCACAACAGGCCAGGAATGTAAGGCAGGAGCAATGATGTCATTCAGCAATTGCCTCATGCCAAATTAGGTTGTTTCCGAGGAAGAGCATTCTCGCCATCTACTGGGTAACTGGTGGATTTGCCTAATTTCTTTCTTAACACTATTATTGTATTATTGTGATATTTGTAATTTACTCAGCAGTTTGGTAACGAGATTTTTGCTAATGTTGCATAATACGAGGCGTTTTAATAGGCTGATTGTATGTTTGTTTATCTGTGCAGGTGTTAAAGTACCTGGAACCTTTCCGTCTGTCTCTGGAGAAACTGCGGGAAATTTCGGCTCAACTCAAAAAGGATATGATCCGAGGTCTGGGGAAACACACACATAACAGGGCGCCTGTCAAGATGCTTCCCACCTTTGTAAGGGAAACGCCAGATGGGAAAGGTATGACTTCTCAGCCGAGTCTTAATTATTTCACCTTTTCCATTAAAGGAAAGAAAGCCTCTCCACACATTTATTAAATGTTCCAGGTTGTTCTTCACTAAGTGTTACAGATTTCTCAGCTCATTAGAGTCATTGTAGGATTTTAAAATTAAAACTTTGGAAAAGGAGGAGACATCAATATGGAAAGAAAGTATAGTAGTTTTACAAGATGACAGAAATGGGGAGTTTGGTCATGTGGGTGGAAAGAAAGAACTT
>NW_015150741.1:618688-620223 GCF_000732505.1 Cyprinodon variegatus
CTTTAAAAATCCTGTGGATGAGAAGTAGGCTCTATTTGATGTGGTGAACAATTAGTGAGTCTCTCAGCCAATGTTGCCTCTAAGCTGCGCGCTTGTGCAATTGCGCACTGCTTGAGCATAAATCCAACAACAAAAATATGAGAAACAACAGTTATTCCCTCAAATAGAGAAATAGAGAACCATTATTTTTGCTTGACACACTAAAGCGAATATATATAAAAAAAAAACAAATTAATAGGAAATAACATAATCTTATTTTTATTTCGTTTTGGGCTGTTATAGCATCTCGTCTTTATGACCGCCATTATATATGAATTCAGCCTGCTGAACGCTGGATGTGCAGATCAGCTTTACTAAAACTCAGCTATTATTTGCACAATCTACTCTTAAATCCCAGTTTTAAATATCACTAGTTTTATAATGAAAATTAATTTTCTTTTTTCTTTCAGAACAGGACCCTCACCCTGACCAAAGCAGGACTAATACATATACTACACATACTACACATGTCACGATTTACAATTTCTTTTGTTTTTTTAGTGGGTCAAATCATTTTAATTTAAAGTAAACTAATGGAAATTGTTTTTTAATCTATTTCTTCTAAAAAAACAATGTAAACTGCTTTACTTGTGGGTGTAATAAGTTATAATAAGTTTAATATTGGTGTGTGGACCTCAATGCTCACATCTGCTCAGTGGTACTCAGTGAGCTTGTGTGTAGGCCCAGACATATTAAAAATTTGAAAAGATTGTTTTCACCTAGGCCAGAACTCTGCCATTGAACAATTTGTATGTATTGAGAAAACATTTACAGCAACTAATTTCTGGGGTTTAAAGGGACCCTTTGTAATATAAGGATCTGCTCCTATCATTCCTGTAACAAGCTGAGATGCCAGGCAGCTGATCAGTAACCACTGGCTTCAAAGATGATCTGAATACTAATTTCATGCCAGAGCAAGAAACTATGACAAACTATGACAAATAATAAATAAATAAAATGAAACTCATATTTAATTACAGATTGTGTGCACTTTAGATTCCAAAAAAAAGCAAAATTAAAAGCAATTCACTGGGCTTTGTTTCCAAGTTTGAAGTCGGTTTCCATTTCCATTGAATGAAAACATTTATTTATACATTTTTTTAAAACAAAAACAAGGCCTTGTTGGGCTACTGTATAAAACCTCGATCTCAAAGCTATTCCTGACATTTTGAATTTAAAAAGCCTCCTGGATGGGAAGCAGAACGTCCAGTGTCCAGTGGATTGTTTTTCATTTTCTTTTTTTTTGGAATGACTATGACCTTGATGACTGAGAACCTTCATCAGCATATTACATTTAATACATTAATCCTATGTTGTCACCTATATTTTATTCTGAAATATAATTAAGTGATTGATTTTTCAAGCCTAAAATCTGTTTCTAAATTCTAAGACAAATTAATAATACTAAATGAACGTGAAATTAGGTTTTTACTTGTTGCAAAAACAAAAAAGGGATCTTTCAGGCCAAAAAAAAAACTGCAAAACTGCAAAACTGC
>NW_015150741.1:622847-623934 GCF_000732505.1 Cyprinodon variegatus
CACTGATTATGCACTGATTATGCACTTGGCCAGCAGGTGGTGGTACTGAAGCTCTATGAAATTACCACTTTGCTGATGCAATTAATGCCCAATAAGGCATCATCACTTCTAAGTCACTAATGAACACAAAATGACTAGAGAAAAACAAACCAAGTATAAAGAAATAAGTGCAAATTGATTGTCATGTATTAAGCTAAAACAACAGAATTCAGAAAAAACAAAAACATTATTCTCAGAAATCTAATTTCCATTGCTTTGTTTGGTAAACAACTCCTCTTCGTCCACAGGAACAGGAACCAATGCCTGCTATATGGAGGAGATGAAAAATGTGAAACGTGTGGAGGGTGAGGATGGAAGGATGTGTATTAACACGGAGTGGGGAGGCTTTGGAGATGATGGTTCCCTTGAAGACATTTTGACAGAGTTCGACAAAGTAGTGGACAAGACTTCCATCAACCCTGGAGTCCACATGTAGGTTTTAGCTCCAACTCAAATACACATAAAAAAAATGTATAAAAGACAAACAAAATTATCCACCATTTTTTTAAACAATTGATAGATGAAGTTCTTTTTTTTGTATGTCTCTTTTCAACAAATTTATTTTAATGTTTCCATATTTCAAAGAATTTGAGCACCCGACAAAACATTTTTCAGCTTCAGTTTCCTTCTGACGCATATCTCATTCAACAACACACCTGCATGTTTAGTTGCAGTTGGGATGAGATCAAAGCTCAACACTTATTTAATAGGAAATCATCAACTGAAATGAGGTCACATCTTACTAAATTCCAAGGGCATCATGTTTTATAGGTTTGCTTGTATTTAAAAAAGTAAACCTGTTTGCGCATGCATAGCAGGAGGCACTTTTTTTGCATAAATATGCAGACAATGTTCTCATGACCAAAGAAATCAATGGTTCACAGTTTGTCTTCACCTTTAGATAAAGTAATACTTACATGTATCATAACCTGAATTTCAATTACATTTCAGTTACTTAGCTTTGGAGCCATGTAAAAGATGAAGTTCCCACGTTGACATTTGGCCACTGGAGGGCAACAGACTAAAGCAAAATATATTTTTATCTACT
>NW_015150741.1:624141-626564 GCF_000732505.1 Cyprinodon variegatus
TGGTTCGGCTGGTTCTAGTGAAGCTAACAGAGGAGAAGCTGTTGTTTAAAGGGGGGGCATCTGAGGCACTGCTTAATCCAGGGAGGTTTGAGACAAAGTTCATTTCTGAAATTGAAGAGTAAGTGTCCTTTTCTTTTTCTAGATTCTTTTTTAATAAGATCACATCTAAACTTTTATTAACATCTATGGAGTGGTTTTTTCCCGTTTGTTCAGGCCTGACAGAGGTCTGGAAAATGTCCAAAAGATTCTGACCAAACTGGATTTAAAGTGGGATTTGGTTGATGCCTGCGTTGTGCGACTTGTCTGTGACACCATCTCCTCACGCTCTGCTCGTCTCTGTGCTGCTGGTTTGGCAACAATCGCCAACCGTATTCGTGTCAACCGAGGGCTAGACCACCTGAAGACCACCGTAGGAGTGGATGGGACAGTGTATAGAAAACATCCCAAGTAAGAGAAAAGATGACATACTTAATAATAATAAGTTATTTTTTTTTATCACTTTTTAGATTTTTATTTTGTTGCAATACTGTGGCACCATTTCTTCTAGCTAAGACTGTAAAATGCTAATATTTTCTCTTAATCTGTTACCGTTTTATACATGTGGCAACCATACTGGTTTTTAGGGTCGGTGCTAGTGAGAAAAGTAACCACTCTTCAAGTCAGAGTTTTGACTTATTTTTTTCTTAGAACTTCCATATTTTGATTAAAAAATAAATAAATAAAAAAAAAACAGAAGGGAAAATGGGATGCATAGAGAAACTAATGACTATTTACCCATTGACTACCTGCCAAAGGAGGGGAAAGTCTACGTTCTCTGCAGACATATCAGTCAGTCAGTCAGTCAACCAATCAATCAATCAGGCTGCACGACTTTAGTCCTGCCTATGAGTGAACATATAACAGGAGACTACAAACCAGTTCTTCGCTTACGAAAACTGTTATACAATATCCCTTTTAAGTAAAATCTGATGTCATTCCAGAAGAAACTCGCAACATGTGTAGTGAATACATAATAGGGTTGTAACATAACTGGGTGTGCTGTGAACATTTTTTTTGTTTTTAATGGACAAAAGTCCTATGAGCCTATAGGCCTATTTAAAATACAAAATAGGCTCATTGGTCTTTAGTCCAAAAAAAAACCTAATAGCCTGGAGGCCTTTTTATAATACAATCAAACAAAATAAGTAAATGGATTGAGATTCACTTTTTTATTGTCATATACACTTCAGTGCAGGCAACCAGGTTCTGTGAAACACAGACATCATCAGTTCTCAGGTGAATATATGCACTATTAATTAAACTTCACAATAACACTATAACAATGTAGATTTGGTCAGCTTGCATGAACCTGAGTCACTGTGTTTATCTCACACGTGACTATTAGCTCCAAAATCCTTTTACACAAATCATAAGGAAATTATTATTTTATTATACCATTACACAAAGAACCCAAGATCAAAATAACACTCTAAAATACTATGTAACGTTAGACTGCATGAACAGATATTAAAATGCGCTGACGGACCATGCTCTTACTTTGAGCTACAGGCAGGGTGCCCCGCCTGGTTACAGGGGTTCAAATTTTCAGGTGCGCTCTGACTTGTGGAGATAAACTATGTAAATTTACTAATCTGCTGCCGTACGCGCATACCCCGCTCTAGCTTGCTTGACGTTGCCATGACAATTTAACTTCCATGAACTTGTGTTGATTAGGCCTCAAAATAATTAAATTAAAATCCAAATACACGTAATAGAAAAACCAAAAAAATCAAAATAATTTCTCAAAATATTCATAAGAAATGTTTAAATAGTGCAAAGTGTTTTTAATACTTTTTTTTTTTTAAATATCCCTCTCGCCACTAGGGGGTTCTTCAGTTTGTCACAGAAATGTCACTTTCAATAATGTTTTGCCGTTTCTTAAACAGCTCATTTTATCAACTTAATGACTGTTGTGATCTTTTACTGGGAGATAGAACTTGATGTTGACCTTTAAACAGTGAAATTCAATGTTTTATTTTTTTTTAATGGACCCCAGAGGAAGGGAGTGCAAACCAAAATGTCTCTAAACAAAAACAGTTCATATGTTACAGTCTAAAATACTTTTGAGTCTCTTAAAATCTGTATCTATTTGTTTTCAGTTTCAGTGATGAGCTCCAGGCAGCAGTGCGCCTCCTAGCCCCCAAATGTGAAATCAGCTTTCTTGTCTCAGAGGACGGAAGTGGAAAAGGTGCTGCCATGGTTGCAGCTGTGGCTCAGCGACTGGCTGTCCAGTCACACCTCTTGGACGACAGTGATGGAGAGGACGAAGATGAGGAGGAGGAGGACGAAGAAGATTATTGAGAGCTGGCTATTTAAGACATTTTTAAAAGTTACAGCCAAAAAAAAGTTTATTTTCTATTCACTTTAAAGTGTCGCTTTGTAAA
>NW_015150741.1:627023-638873 GCF_000732505.1 Cyprinodon variegatus
ATGTTCATGTTGCTGCAGTCTGCAGTCTGAACGCTAGATGTCGCTGAAAGTTACACACTGGAGCTTTAATGTGTCTGGTAGAAGTAAATTTGTTTTGGGAGTTGCTGGGCAGCTTTTGTGCTCCAATGGGCATTTTTAATCTTTAGCTTAATAAAGATTTTGAAATTTTTACTCATGTCCTGTGGGTTTTTTGTTGAATCTTTTTTAATTAGATTAATAATTTTTTATCTTCATGACTTCATATCCATGGTTTATGCCATCTTGAATCTTATTAAGTCTGTCATTGAATCATCTGGTTTCAGTTTTTAACTTAAAAGGCTGTCAGTCAGGAAGTATCTAGTGCTAGTCTGTAACTGTTCAGTATTAAAACTTTTTTTTTTTCCAAATTTTTTTTTCAGATTGTAACCTTAGCTTTCTTTGTAGCTTCATATTCAAAGTTAAAATCTTGAGCTTTAATTTGAGCCCTTAGAGAGCTTAAAAGAAGAGCAGGAATGTATGAAATGATAAAGCTGTTATGAAAAGAAATAAGCAAACAGCAAGACCGTGACAAAAGGGCTATATCTACATTGTTTTAAAAGTGTATCCAATACATTCTAAATACAATAAATGTGTGTCAAATCATTTTTTCCACTATTATAATTTTATAAACGTCCTCTCTGGGCTGCTGCCAATCAAAGGCCCCTAGAATCCTGATTTTTCACTCCGTTTTTGGGAGACCCTTGACTATTTGGTCATTCTCTTCAAACTCCCACCTGTCACAGAGAAGGTGGTTTGACAGGACACAAATGCAGACAAAAGCTTGAGGTGGTTACTTGAATGTTCAATAATAAAAAGGGTAACAGAAGCAAAAATCCATGCAATACCAAAAATGCTAAAAACCAAGAATACTCCCAACAAGAAGGGGTCAAAGTAATGACAACAAACCAGCAAAGAGTGACTGAGCAGGAGGAGAGAGAAACAAAGACCATGCTGATTAGCAGATTGGGAGCAGGTGTGGAGAGAGGCAAGAAGGGAGCTAGGGAAAGGAGACTGACACAAAAAGGCAAGCAGGAAATATCTAAGGACACAAATACAATCAAAAATACCTAGACAACAGAATGACAAATAAGACCAATGAAAACTTAGAAATAAAACTTGAACAAAACCATGAGACCACCAAGCCATGCAAAAGCTGAGTGTTCTTTTAATTTAGACCATAAATACCTTATTGATCCCAAAGGAAATTACATTTTGTGAATATTATATGATTTGTTCAACAAAATGTTAATAGTGGTTGGCAGGAGGGATCTCCTGTAGTGGTCCGTTCAACAGCAGATCTGGAAAACTGAAGCTTCTAAAGTGGATATACTGCATATAGAGGATTGTTGGTTTTCATTTTAAGAAGTTGTAAAATCATCTTCCTAGAGAATTTCCTGGAAAGGACCTGACATTATTAGCTTATTTAGCTTCTTTAAGTTATTTGCTTTGATGCTGCTGGACATACAGGTCCTTCTCAAAATATGAGCATATTGTGATAAAGTTAATTATTTTCCATAATGTAATGATAAAACTTAAACATTAACATATTTTAGATTCATTGCACACTAACTGAAATATTTCAGGTCTTTTATTGTCTTAATACGGATGATTTTGGCATACAGCTCAAGAAAACCCAAATTTTTTAAGAAGGCCCTGTATCTGCCATAATGCATATACATAGAAGGACCCAACCTTCTTCCCGAGGTATATTTATTTTATTTTCTTTTTTGTACACATCTTAATAATTGTGTTTCCAGTCAAGTCTCAATCACATAGGTATTTTTACCCCACCATCTTAACTTCTTCTCTTGAGTTGGTAATAAAATTTGATTTTTTTTTCACCAAAATCTAAAGTCAATTCCATTGTCTTTAGTCACATTCAGGATAAGATCATTGTTTCCACATTTGCCACACATAATAAAACCATCCGCTAGCTTTACTTGTCATGATTTTCTTAAGAGATCTGACCCACATGCAGTAAACCACTCAGAGAACCAGGGTAAAAGTTTTAACAGGTTTATTCATACTGTTGGATTCAGGAAACTCAGAGTGCTGGTGAACCGGAACTGAGCAATGGCTGGAGAGAAAAATGGGCTCACATTAGTGGAGAAGACTCTCTTCGCAGAATCCAGTAAGTGTGGGTTTATCCAGAGGTAAAGACTCGTTGGAGGGCGGACAGGTTTAGACTTGGTTGGATGCTGAGGAACTATTGAGCGGGCTGTCTCTTGGAAATCCAGGAGGACTTGAACGGAACTTGTGGAGGTTAATCCCCTGCTCAGTGTGAGACTCAAACAATCCTTCCAGGGGAAGAAGGCCAAATATCCAGCTTGCAGGAAGGCTTCCTGCCGAAAAGGCAAAGCCAAAAAAACAAGGTAAGGCTCAGTGAAAACAAAGACTCAGTCAGACTCAGCTAAACTCAGCTTGGCTAGAGTACCCAAAACTGGCAAACACTCTGGCGTCGAGGTAGTGACAGTCCACCGCTCAAATAGTCCTTAGTAATGAGCCAACCAGCCGCAGGTGTATGGGAGAACCAACAAGAACAGGGCCACACCTGGTGGTGGAGGGAGAGAGCAACACAAAAACACAACGCAGACCGCACAAAACTGGATTCTTAACAGTACCCCCCTCAAACACCGCCACCCGGCGGTCCAGAAGAGAAGGAGGGCTGAGAAAGTACGGAAGTAACTAATGAGCGAGGGGTCCAGGATGAAAGAGCCAGGGATCCAGGAGCGGTCCTCAGGACAGTACCCCTCCCAATCAACTAAGTAGTGCCACCCATGCCAATGGTGACAGGCATCAACGATGCTGCGGACCGTGTGGGCGGGGTGGCCATCAATGTCCAAGGGGGGAGGGGGCTTAGTGGGTGGGCACAAGGGGCTGGAAACAATGGGTTTGACTTGAGAAACTTGGAAGGTGGGGTGAATCCGGAGAGTGGAGGGGAGACGAACACGGACAGCAGATGCTCCAATGATCCTCTCCACCTCATAAGGACCAGTGAAGCGTGGAGACATCTTTCTGGACATGGCCTTTAATGGGATGTCCCGGGTAGAGAGCCAGACCTTCTGGCCCGGAGAAAACATTGGGGCGACCCTCCTCTTGCGGTCTGCCCACCTTCGGTTCTGTTCAGCAGATTTACCAAGGGCAGTCATGGCTCTGTTCCAGAAGGTTCTGCAACGGGGGATGTGATGCTGAACAGAAGGCACCGCAATGGCAGCCTCCTTGGCTGGGAAAAAGGGGAGGCTGGTAGCCAATAGAGGCCTCGAAAGGGGAGAGTCCTGTGGCAGCAGAAACATGAGCGTTGTGGGCATACTCAACCCACGGGAGATACTGGCTCCATTCAGTGGGATTGGAAGCTGAAAGACATCTAAGGCTGGCCTCCATCTCCTCCAGGAAGAAAACCCAGGGGACGACCTCTGTTAATTTCGCCAGCTTTTTTAAATTTAGCCTTAGTCTTAGTCACACTGACGAAAATCTATTTTAATATTAGTCACATTTAGTCATTGCCTTCCCAATTTAGTCTTAGTCACAATGACGAAAATCAAATTTAGTCTTTTTAGTCAACACTGTAAATACTAGAACTTCTCAACACACTGTTTCTCTTTTTAACATATATATCACAATGAACAGAATAAAACTTCTCCACACACTGATTCTCTTTTTTCTGTATTTTATTTATATAACACTGTGCAGAATAGAACTTCTCCACACTCTGGTTCTCTTTTTAACATATATCACACTGTACACATTGAACCTTTTGTCAGCTTGTTTCATCATATCCACAAAGTCTTCATCCTCAACGGTCCTTGCAGGCAGGCCAGAACGGCCAATCCACTTTGCCATTGAGTTCTCCAGGGCTTTCTGCTCTTTGGTGTCAGGTACGGTGGGGGTGCTCCCAACATCTCTGCAAAAGACTTCCCTTCCTTCCCCAAGGTCTGATTTGGCTGCGGTGTCACTGTGTCTGGTATCTAGTGGGGAGGAAGGAATTTAAACGATAAATATTCAGTGTAGCAGTAGAACATGTTTCTTCTATGACAGAGAGCCAGAAAGATACAGGAACAGGAAGGCACACACACACAAGCTAGTAACTGGTAGATTGTTGTTTTGTTGTCCTTCGCATTGTAAATGAAATGGCTCCATACACCAAGGCATTGTTTTTGCCCAGCACCTCCAACAATCTAAACAAAAATGACTGCGAATTTGAGTTAGCTACAGTTAACTACTATCAGTGATTCTAGCAGTATAAACCCTCTGCTACTACTGACCAGAGATGGGAAGTAACGAAGTACAAATACTTCATTACTGTGCTCAAGTAGATTTTTCTGATATTTTTACTTTACTTTACTACTTATTTTTATGGCGACTTTTTACTTCTACTCCTTACATTTTTACACAAATATCTGTACTTTCTACTCCTTACATTTTAAAAAATTGTCTCGTTACTTTAGTTTTGAATCATTTCAATGGAGTTACCATTATTATTTTTCACGTCATCAATACCAAATTCAATCTAATTGGATGGGAATCTACGTTGCATTTGACGCACCACTACAAGATGAATCGACAGATTCGGCGGTATTCATTGGCGGCAAATCATTGCAGCTTGGTGGCGGTGGCGTTAGCATAGTAGCATGGACGACGAGATGATTGAAAATGAACACAACGGAGATCTAGTCCTATTGGCAGACATCCATTTAAAATGTAGGCAACGGCATGAAAAAAGTGGTTTCTACTTTTACTTTTATACTTTAAGTAAATTTACAAGCCTGTACTTTGTTACTTTTACTTGAGTAAAGAAGTTTAATCAGTACTTCCACTTTTACCAGAGTATTTTTTAACACAAGTATCTGTACTTTTACTCAAGTACGGAAAGTGAGTACTTTTGCCATCTCTGCTACTGACTGAGCCTGTTTGCAGATCTTATTTTAATTATCTTAATTTTTTTTACATTTAATTTATTTGAAGAGAAGGCCCTTAGATTATTTGTGTTATTTATATTCCTCACCAGCTGCTTTGGTTGTTTCACACCTCCTAGTAACACAATCTAATTTATGTAGTTCAGATCAAGCCTTTTAATACTGTAGTTGTTTTCTAAGTTTACCTTCGGAAGTAACAGGTCCAGGACTATCGCAATCACAGCCCTGAATCTGCTAAACTATAAAGAGATACACCAGCTTGGATAGGAATTTATCTGGTGTTGGAATGAGCAGCCTTCAAGTTTCAGTGTTCCAGAACATAAATGACTTTGTCGTGATACAGCTTGCCAGCTGTATCACGACCCAGAATAAAGAATTCTTTTAAATGTTTCTGCAACATTTTGATAGGAAAATTAGGTCAGCCCTCTTTGACTGCTTTCTGGCAAACAATATCCTATGAAATAATTATCATTACAACCTCCCACACGAATGCTTGGAACATTATCCTTCTTTTAAGGCCAGCCTCAAATTGCCATTAGCACATTCCATTTGATCATTTAAGTAGGGCATTTAAGTAGGGCAACTAGAACCTGTTTGCAGAGCTTAGCCATTGCACGCATTGATTATATGATTTTTATAGCAAATCATGCAACATGCCCTCTTTCTGCCTGCACACCTGCAATTTTGTTCTTTTTATTTTAATTTATTTGAAGAGAAGGCCCTTAGATTATTTATGTTACTTATATTCCTCACCAGCCGCTATAGGACTTTGGTTGTTTCCCACCTCCCAGTAACACAATCTAATTTATGTAGTTCAGATCAAGCCTTCTAATACGGTAGTTGTCTTCTAAGTTTACCTTCGGAAGTAACAGGTCCAGGACTATCGCAATCACAGCCCTAAATCTGCTAAACTATAAAGAGAAAGGCCAGTTTGGTTAGGGATTCATCTGGGGTTGGAATGGGCAGCCTTCCAATTCCAGTGTTCTGTCATGATTTGGTAGTAGATAGATGACCCAAAATGCAGAGGCAGGGAGGTAGAGGTGATCTTCTTGAGTTTAATAAAAGGTTAACAGAAAACAGAGGTGGGAAATCCAAAAATCCAAGCATGAAAAACTAAGTCCAAACAAACTGAAAACCAGGATAGCAAATATCCAAAATCCCCAAATCAAAAACATGAAAACAAAGTCAAAACAAACCAGAACCCATGAAGACATTAGGGGGATTCAATCTAGAAGAGGAAGGCTCAGAGAGAAGGAGTTGGAGGAAGTTAGATGAGGACCCAGCAAACAAGAACTGTAGAGGGAGAGCATTTAAAGGAGACTGAGACAAAGAGAAGAATAATGAGCAGATTGGGAGCAGGTGAGCACAGGGTAGGAGAGGAAAAGAGCAAAGGACAAAGGAGAAGACAAGAGGGCAACAAATAAAAAACATAGAAAGGTGAAAATAACCAGAAAACACAACAAAATAAGAATTAGACCACTAAGAAAATGGAGAGCATGGAGCAAAGTACAACTGAAAATTCAAAAGAAAAACAAAAGAGAGCCAAGACTGAAACAGTAACTCAGAATAAACCAGAGAACACAGCAAAATAAAATTTAGAGCATAAAAACCTATCGAAACAAAAAGCAAAGCAAATCAGTATATCAAAAGAAAAACATAACAGAAACAGAAACCTATCATGTTCAGGAACATAAATTACTGTGTCACTTTAATCATGTGCCTCCCTAACAACAGGTTCTCAAAAAAAAAAAAAAAAAAAAAAAATTGGATGATATCCAATCTACATAAAAATTCCATTCATTCCAAACATGTCCTTGCAAATTTCTCACACCCAATCAATAACAGGAATTTAAGAACTGTTGTGCTTAATAGACTAGGTAACTGTTACTAACAACAAAAGGTAATAATGAAATTTTCAGCGTTATATTTTGTTAAATACAGCAGCGTAATTTTTACTTGTAGAGAATGGCAAATGCAGATAGTTTAACTTTTTATTTTCTAGGTTAGAAGAAAAATGTTACAAGTTTTATGGGGTTTTTTATTCTCATAAATTTTTATCAATCAATCAATTAATGACTCTGACAAACAATAAATTTGTCCGCTTTAGCTAACTATCACTATTAAAAACAACAGTGTGGCCAAAGTGATAAAAGGATAAAAAGTATGATAAGGCATTAGAAGTAAAAGGTGGTAAAAAAACGCCACGTTACAGTAAAATGAGTAAAACAAACATGAAAACAATATAATATTGCAGTAAAAACCTTGGTCTCAGGCTGAAGCTCCCCAGAATTATAAGACAATTAAAACATATGGGTAAAGCATGTACTTGCGGAGAAGGGGATGATCAGGAGCAAAGCTGGCAGAGCCAAGTTTGACACAATTAAGTGCACACCAGATATGTATTGAATAAGTGTGATATTTAAATGCTGCATACATGGTAAATGGTAAATGGTAAATGGCATGTACTTATATAGCGCCTTTATTCAAGTCAGGAGACTTGACCAAGGCGCTTTACACTACATTCATTCACCCATTCACACACACACTCACACACTGATAGTGGCAAGCTACATTGTAGCCACAGCTGCCCTGGGGCTCACTGACAGAAGCGGGGCTGCCGTACACTGGCGCCACCGGGCCCTCTGACCACCATCATGCCTCAGTCCTCTCCCAGACTGGTAATTGCAAACTCAGGTTGGTGCATAAAAAATACTGAATATTTTATTCCCAGCTAGCATTTTAGACAAGCTAAAAAATAAATGAGAACTGTCTGGTCAATCCCGCTGTAGTCAGAGTCGCAGTAGTCCTAGCAGGTGGTATGAAAGAGTGAATGGCACTTTCATTTACTGTATATTCTGAAATGGATTCATACAAATTATTCATACAAATGTACAAAATAATGTCAACTGCCTATACAAAAAACATTTGATCATGAAAATATAAATCATCCACCCGGATAGTGTAATTAGCCTTTAGTCAGCCCAGGCCAGCAGTAATCTCCCTGACAGAATTCTCCAATGTATCACTCTCCTCATACTGGCCACCAGCAGCCTCTCCCCAACCTTTAATGTTGCTGTCTGCCCGGTGGACTTATCCTCCTACAATCTTTCACAGCCTCTATAGCTGGCCCCTGGCCAGTTATCCTCTCCTTGCTCTGGCAATGTTTCCGTGGTGGGCTTCTCCAAACTACAGCTGCGCTCCTTCACTTTCCTCGTTAACTAGTACTGCCAAATCCCAGCCTCGTCCTTGCTCCAGTGCTTTGTTTCCTGGCGGGCTCTTCCAATCTCCTGCTTTGGTTCCTTCGCTTTAGAGGCGAACAGGGCTGGCTGGCTCGTCAAGGTAACAGCTTGTAACTTGTGCAGCTTGTAACTTCGACTAAAAACTTCAAGAAAAGGTACAGATCACTCACTTAGAATCACCTCTTAATGCCTCAGCCAGGAAAAAAAAACATCATCCCACAGCCTTTATAGCTATGTGAAGGTACTTCCCATTAAATGTTTATCATAGGCCTATTAAAGTTATCTTTCTGCTTTCTGCTCTAGTTTAAGAGATGATGCACAGACTTATAAAATGAGGCTTTGCTTTGTAGTGGCGCCCATTGCTTTTTTTTTCCTCTTTTTTTTTCAGTTATTTTTAATAACTTTTCATAATGGGTCCCAGTCAAATATGGGAATTTGTTTCAATATGTGTGGCACAGAGACAGAAGTGAAAACCCTGCGCAGATGGAGCCTCTATATGCAATCAGTGTGACGTGGAAAATAATCTGATCTGTGATTAAAAAGTCATACGGAACCACTGTGAGTTATGAGCCGACAGGACTATATCTGTCAGCCCGCCTCTCGCTCATTGACAGCTGGAGATAGGCACCAGCACCCCTCACTACCCCAGCAGGGATAAGCGTGACGGAAAATAAATGGATGGATGGATTTTTTACTACGTTGATAGCTGTAGTCAGGACAGGTCTTCTGTAGCTGGCAAGAGAAGCCTTTGACTGAAGGCACTTTTCTGGTGTTTAACAGTCTTAAAGAGGGTGTTTGTGGTTGTCTTTAATGTTGAAGGATCTCTTTAATCAATCACCTCCAGAGGTTCTGGAGGAGTTCCAAGAACAGAGCAGAAAGTATTTATCTGATTGCTGAGTTTCTTTAAGTCATTTGTTCTGATTCTGTTATCCCAGCAGATGATGGCAAAAAGATCACAGTCTCAATGACTCTGTCTCTTCCTGTGGACAGCTTCACAGTTGTCTCTCCAGATGAGGCTGCTGTTCTGGGGAATATTATGTTACATTATATTATATGTATACATATGCAATGTATGTGGCTCTGAGAGTGGCGTTGGATGCAGAAGTGTGCCATGCAACCAAAAGTTTGTTGGTTAAAACCTTGCCTCTGGCTTTCAGTTTTGTGTCCTTGAGTAAGAAATTTCACCTTAATTGCCAACCGATGGCGGTCTGACGGCCTGGTGGCACCTGTATACAGCAACCTCACTTCTGTCAGTGAGCCCCAGGGCAGCTGTGGTCTCCTAACTTGAAAAAGTTGTATATATAAGTATATATAAACCATTTACCATATAGAATAGAACTTTACTGATTTTCAATGGAGAAATTCACTTGTGACTTATGAAAAAAGGAGGTATAAAGAGGAGGAAAAGGTGTATGAAGTTTGCAGCAATATTACACCAGGTAATCATGTAGTGGCATTGTAAAGTCTGATGAAAGCAGGGATGAATGACCTGCAGTATCACTCATTTTTAGACATGGTGTGTATAGGTTTGTTACTAAAGGAGCTTCTCAGCTCCTCTACAGTCTAGTGCAGGGGTGAAAGGTGTTGTCCATGATGGTTGTGAGCTTGGACAACCCCCTCCTCTTGGCCACTTCTTCCAACAAGTCCAGAGTGCAACTCAGGGTGGAAGTGGCCCTCGTCACTAGCTTGTTCAATCTCTTTCTGTCCCGCTCAGCTCTGCCTGGGACCCAGCAAATTATGGCGTAGAGGAGGGCTTATTTGCATACATGTTGTAACTGTCTAGTTGTACTGTCTAGTTTAAGGAAAGCTGGGGTGTGAAATTTCACTCAGATAATTTTCTGATAAGAACATTTCTGCACTGTGCTTCTAATAGGTTTCCGATTAAACATACAGGAGTCCTATGATGGAATTTCCTCAGATATGCACTGAAAAAAATATTGCAACCGCTTTTGGCATTTACTTAATCATATTTAGTGACTGTAACACAATTGTTTCCTGTTATCAGGGTAGTATAAAAAGATTTTGTTAAAGTAACTAAATATGATTAAGTAGATGCCAAAAGTGGTTGCATTATTGTAAATTATTGTGTGTTAAATAGAACTAGTAAATATCTAAAATTGATATAAGAAAGCATGCACGAAAAACATGTTTACATATGATTTACTTTACTAGAATTTTTTTCATGTTTTTATATTTGTTTTCCATTGGACACATGCACCAGTCCAGGCATTTACCCCATCCCACTAGGAGAGAGATTGCAACTTCTGCTCTGTTCCTCTGCTTTGCTAAATTCAAGTTGTTGTCCTGTTTTTCACAACAGTCACAGTATAAGGGGTTGCATCTAGGCAGAAAAAAATATTGTTTAGGATAAAGCAATTAATATTGTAGATTTAATTTGTTTCACTTTTTTTTGGTCCTTAACTACTTGAGCACCAACAGGCCAGTAAGACTTGTGTTACAATATTTGCTTGGAGTTAAATGATTTTTGCAAAATAGGAGAAGAAGAGTTATATTTAGATGTTCCACGACACACCTTTTTTGTTAATGGCTGTCAACATAATGTTTCCTTAATGATACGTTCCTTGGCGTCCTCTTTCCTATAGTCAACCATGTAAAACACCCATAATTAACTGACATGCACACCACTTTGATTCTCTTAGTCATCAGGCATTATTCAAGCAGATCCAGTTTGAACAACCACATCAGCATGGCTTTGTTTAAGCCAGTAATCACACGCTGTTAAATCTTTTCAAAGTGACCATATCAGGGTTGACAAGATGCCTCAAAATGATACTCATCTCATATTACAAAAGAAAACACAATTAGCTTTTCCTTTTAACTGAAGTGAATACAAGAGAATCTAGAATTAAGATTCTTTTGTCCTGGAAATGTTCCGAGTTTTTTGATTATGAGCATATCAGGGTTGAATAGATACCTCAATATGATACTCATCTCATATTACAAAAAAACTACTTTTTTCTTTCAAATGTAGTGAGGAAAAAAAATATTGAGGAGGTTTTTAAATCAGTTTAACACTTATTTTAACATATCGATTTGGTCTGTAAAAACTTTAAAATGGTAAAATTTTTCCCACCACTACTTGGACAGTGAATATTTGGCACCAGCTAAAATTCTGAACAAGCATCTTTTGAGACCAAATAACACTAACCACTGACTTAAGAGCTGATATTATGGTCCAGATTTTCTTCCACAGATTAGTCTTTATTTCAAAGCAGCAGCTGAAATCATATGTAACATATAATCTTCTTCTGGGGAAATAAAGTATTTTCCCTATAGATGCTACTTTTAGGCCATACTGACATAACATCCATTGTTCTTCTGTTTAAAAAAAGAGTTAGTGATTTATAGGTTATTTTCTTAATCATTTAATTCATTGTGATTTTAGGACACAACTTTCATCAAGTTTTGATATAAATTGAGATGCTAAAATCCTCCCAGAATTTTTATTTTATTTATAATAAATAAAACAAACAAACAACAACGACAAAAAAAAAAAACACGTCAAAAACAATGTTACAAGTGTAATAGCAGGGTGGTGCTATTGGTAGCCATGTTGCCTTAAAGGAAGAAGATCCTCGGTGTGGGGATTTTTGCATGGAGTTATAATCTTTAATTATTTTTTATTTAGGTATTTCGTTATATCTATTAAATTTCACATC
>NW_015150741.1:641945-643916 GCF_000732505.1 Cyprinodon variegatus
TTTCTTTCTGAGGAGCGGCATGAATGGGGTTTTAATCAGATATAGGTACACAGCACCAAAAGAAAAATACGTGTACAAAATATTGGTGGGGACTGTCCCCCTACCGGTCAAGATTGGTGGGGACATGTCCACACCAGTCCTTAAGGAAGTTACGCCTATGATTGTTCAGATTAACTTGTCTTCTTCATGGCTTTTATTCGGTGGTTTACTGCATTTGTTTTGGGAAAATATGAGGAAAAAATAAATACAGAAAAAAAAATTATTTTTTTTTAAAATCGCAAAATAATTATAGGGTGGCTAATGCCAAAGAAAGGATGACTGAAGCCACCCTTAAATAGGTCTAACGACGCTTATGCTGGCTCAAGAGCTAGTAGTTCAAATTAAATACAAAATATTTGTAATATAGAAACTCAAAAAGGTAATAATTTTGATCTCCTAATAAAGGTTTGATCTGTATATTTTTCTTACAATTATTCATTTTAGGTTAAATTCTTGCCTTCTCCTATCACATGTTACTTTGTCTTAAACTTAAAGATAAGAGAAAGAGTAACTATAACTAAAACTAGACCAATTAATAAATTATACCAGAAATGCAGAAAAGAGATAACTGACAGAAATAACAAGGAATAAAAAAGGTAAGAATTAAAAAATTATATATGTAAAAAAAACAAAAAAAACACAAAACAGAATAACTTAAATTAAATCTTAATGAGAACCCAAAAGGAAAAATTTAACAGGACAGTAGTGGCGGCTGCAGCTCTCTGAAACAGGGAAGGATCAATAATGTTAAATTAATCCAAACATCTCGTAATTCATTAACAAATGTTGAAACACATAAACTACATTATTACATCGGGTGAAAATAGCTGTTGTGAAGTGCTCGGAAATAATAAACTCCATGAAGTGCGGCCAGAGTTCAGTACAAGATAATTGATCTGACAGAATGATCACTTTTCCCATTTGACTCATGAGGAAAACCTGTTAGCTCTCTGCCCACTGTCAGTCAAAAATCCTCAAGTATGGTCTGTATATCTGTATATAGCTTCCATATTTACTTATTTTATAGCCTCTCACAGTTTTTGTCTGTTAATATATACTATTTATAGGCCATACATACATAGTTTATGTACAAGTGTAAATAAATATGTATATCCCGTATAGCACTTCTAGATAGATGCAAAAGTGGTCACACAATATGGATCTTAAAAACTGTATAGAAATAACAGAATAAGTGACAGAGTGAATACAATAAACAAACACTTTGTATTTGTGACAGTGTAATGATAATAAAGTTGAATTCTACTATTTTACAATATTTTCTATTCCATTCTATTCTATGTTTGCCAGTCAGTATCGACCAGCCAGCTTCATGGCATCCCATAAGTGCTTTGATGACTAAAGCCATTACAGTGGTCTCTTCTCCTTCAGGCAAACCTGAAGAAGAGATAACTACTGTATTACCACAGGACCATGATTGTATAACAGTTAACTTTAGCCTGAGGTTTTTCCTCTTTTCCAGTGATTACATAAGGCAGTGGTTGCATCCTCTACCCAACTCTGCAGCTGATTTATCCAGGGTTCTGCCTTGGTCACCTGCCCAGACAAGCATTTTATATGGTCTGCAATGTTGTCCAAATGTCATCCATTTTTTGGCTCCCTTATTTAGCCTGATGGTAATTTCCAGGGACAACTTACCCATATATTGTTTTCTGTCCCACTGTCAGATTCATTATGGCTTTAGTGTCTCTGAGTCTGATGTGCTGTCACCAGCCTTAGTTTGGTCAGTCTGGAATTTAGCTTTAGTGGTGAAAGCGTTTTTATCTTGAGATTGTGGCATCTTTGCACTTGTTTATAGGGTTGATATAATCCTTAATCTTTTAGATTGCATGAACTATTTGAAGATGTTAAGATTAAGGGTTGTAGAGCAGACATTGGCAATGTGGAGTCAACAAGTCATCTCCATGTCATGTA
>NW_015150741.1:647151-661445 GCF_000732505.1 Cyprinodon variegatus
CCTCCACATGTGCTGTTGGATTGTTTACTGAGTTCACACTGAGCAGGGGAGAAACCTCCACATGTGCTGTTGGATTGTTTACTGAGTTCACACTGAGCAGGGGAGAAACCTCCACATGTGCCGTTCAAGTCCCTCATGGAAATCCAAGTGACAGTACGCTACAGTGCTCCTCCTGGTCCAAAGTATGTCTACCTGTCCACTCTTCAACATGTTCCCTCTTCTCTGATCAACCCACACAGACTGGATGCTAGTGAGAGAAGAACCCCCCTAACTTCAGGTTCACCAGCCCTCTGAGTACACTGAGTTCCAAATCCAACCCCCTCTACCCTTACCTCAATAAACCTGTTTAACCTTTTGCCTTGCTCTCTAAATGGTTCCCTGCATTTTTGGGTCAGACCTCTAAACACATCATGACATTCATGTTTTCTGTCCCACTGTCAGATTCATTATGGCTTTAAGTGTCTCTGAGTCTGATGTGCTGTCACTAGCCTTAGTTTGGTCAGTCTGGAATTTAGCTTTAGTGGTGAAAGCGTTTTTATCATGAGATTGTGGCATCTCCCCGCTTGTTTATTGGGTTGATATAATCCTTAATATTTTAAATTGCATGAACTATTGGAAGATGTTCAGTAAAAGTGTGTTTAGAAGGTATGTTCAGATAAAGGGTTGTAGAGCAGCTCTCCAATGGGACCTGTTGTTCCATTAGCTACAAGCAAACAGAAGTTTTACCATCCCAGACAAGTGACTATAATGCTTATTGTGGGTGTGTACTTTTATCTAGAATAAATACATTTAATCTTGATCACAAATGTTTATACTCAGATATATTTATTTTTGAATGTTGTTTTGGATACAGGTGGTACATTTTTTAAAATGAAAAGAACATTCCTACCCAGTGTTAATGCCTCAAATGGAAAGCTTGCCTTTAAACCTGGGGCTATTAGAGTCATTTGTCACACCTTATGACACACAAACATTTAAATGATGTATGCTACTGTACTGGCAGACATTCAAGCTGTGCTGAACATTCCAGTCTCAAATAAAGTCAGTTTATTTATATAGCATCAATTCATAACACATGTTTTCTCAAGGCAGTTTACAGTTCCCTAGCTCAATGTTGCAGAGTTTTCAGATTTCTATTTCTCTGTGAAATATAGACCGGGAAAGGTAAATGTTGACACAGATAGTCTACAGATTCAATTTCAATTCAATTCAGTTTATTTGTATAGCGCCAAATTCACAACACAAGTCATCTCACAGGACTTTACAGTTCAACCAGATCATACAGTCAAATTGATACAAAGTGTTCTATCTAAGGAAAACCAGTTTATTGCATTGACTCATTGACTCGAATGCAGTCCCTCACACTAAGCATGCTTGTAGCGACAGTGGAGAGGAAAAACTCCCTTTTAACAGGAAGAAACCTGCAGCAAAACCTGGCTCAGTGTGAGTGGCCATCTGCCGAGGCCGACTGGGGTTCAAGGAGACAGAAGCAGAGATACAAAAAACAACTGTAAAAGGCGGCCCAGACCAGGAAACACACAGCTAGGCAGATGAGCTCCGAGCCAACTCTCATGTCAGAGGATGAACATAGAAGTGATGGGCAGTAGCGCCGCTACATGTAGCTAAGCTATTAGTTTAACTACATTTTCCAGTAGCTTGACCGTAGCGTCTCTGCTTTATTTATCAAGTAACTTTCCAGTAGTGACGTTATTGTTTTTATCAGGTAGCGAAGTAGCGTCCACAAACGCTACAAAATCCAGGGCAAAACTAAGTAATAAAACCAGGTTTTCTATTTTTGAAACAACAATCAGAGTTATTCGTTGGACATTCACGCATGAGCCTGTATTCTCCCTCTCCTGTCTGTATCTATGAAACATGCGCACGGCAGTGGAACTCAAAGAATGACACACACAGACACACACACACAGAGCCACACACACAGGATGGAGGAGGAGACAGGAGCAGAGCGAGAAGAGCAGCCAACTTTTGGTACCACACCGTGGCCTTAACTTCAGAGATTTTGAAACTTGTTGAATCCTCTGATAAAAAGTACGTGTTCAGATGTTTTAAGGCTTATTTGCACAGATAAGATTTTTTAGGTATGGAGGAACAACTCTCCCATGTATAAAAATAAATACATAAATAAATCCATGCTCAATAAATAAATAAGCATTCAATTAATTATCCCCCAAAATACAGTGAATAAATATGTAGGTAGAACCTAAATTATACAGTGAGACATAAATGTATATGTATCTCTTAATTAGCTTTTTTATTTTTTCACCTTTTTTGTAAACAGTTTCATTTGTTACTTGAATCGACTGTTTAATTGAGGTCTGAAGACGTTTTCTCTAAGGGAGACTAAAGAAATAAGATGCCTTTTGTAGGGTTTTGTTTTCCCTAGAGATGTCCATTGAATGTAAACTCATAGCCATGTCTCGATGTGTAGAACACTACACAGTACCTTTAATTTGGTTCTAAAAACAGCAGATTGTTTATTTTATTGTCTACTAGTAATTACTTTAGTTTTTTTTTTATTATGCTGATCATAAAGCAATTTTTACACTGTGTTATGTCATTGGCTGATCTTTAATAAATATTTTAACCAGTGTATCAGACTCATTTTGAATTGATATTAGCTTGGTACAACGTTAAGTAGCTTCTGATGTAGTTAAGCTACTTTTAACACATTAATGTAACTTAGCTTGCTATAATTCTTTAGGTGGTAGCTTTTGTGTAGTGAAGCTTAATTTATTGTTGAGTAACTGATAGCTTAGCTCACTACACTGGACAAGTAGCTACCCAAACACTGGAACACAGCATCAGTTGAATGATTATACCTGTAATTTGCTTACTGACCAGGGTTCTTAGTCTCTTACATAAAAGGTTGGAATCCTGAATTTGGCTGTTGAAAATTCAGTTGTCTTTGACCAATTTGATCATTTAGACTATAGGTATCAACAGTTAGAGTTATTTATCACAGACCAAATAAATCTGTCTGTTCATTCAGATGCTACTAAAAAAGGAGTGAATACAGCCTGAGTGAGAAACTGTTCACTTTGTAAAATAAAAACACAAAAGACCATGGGTTAATAATACAATGGTAGCTTTATTTACTAATAATCACACAGAATTATTAGATCTAATAACTACTCATCCCCTAAACACTACTTAAAAATATCCACAAATAAACATAAATGAAAAAGTAAGAGTGGTTTAAGAGTCGGTTCAAAGTCTAAGGAATGTTGGGGGTTTAAGGCTTAATGCATTGACAGTGTCCTTTAAAATATTATTATGCCAGGTTATAGGATAGTGGCACTGAGAGTCCGTTGGCAGCAGAAATGAATGACCTGTGGAAGTAGGCCTACTCCTTTTTACACATGGTGTGTATAAGTCTGTTCCTAAAAGAGCTTCTTAACTCGTTGTACTGTCTAGCTTAAGGAAAGTGGAAGGTTGAAATCTAACTCAGTTCATTTTCATGTAAGAAAATTTCTGCACTGTGCTTCTAACAGGTTTCCACTTAACATACAGGAGTCCTATGTTGAAATTTGATCAGATATGCACTGAAAAAAATAGTGCAACCGCTTTTGGCATTTACTTAATCGTATTTAGTTACTTTAATACAATTGTTTCATGTTATCAGGGTAGGACATAAAACAATTGTGTTAAAGTAACTAAATATGATTAAGTAAATGCCACAAGTGGTTGCATTATTGTAAATTATTGTGTGTTAAATAGACACAGTAATGATCAATATTGATATAAGAAAGCATGCACGAAAGACATGTTTACATATGATTTACTTTTATACCAAAAATAAAGTTTTAACATGGTGCTTGTGAAATTCATTTGCTTGGAGTTAAATGATTTTGCAAAATAGAAGGAGAGTTATATTTAGATGTTCCAGCACACACCTTTTTTGTTAATGGCTCTGTCATCATGTTGTTTCCTTAATTATACGTTACTTGGCGTCCTCCTTCCTATAGTCAACCATGTATAACACCCATAATTAACTGACATACGCACCACTTTGATTCTCTTAGTCACAAAGTATTATTCAAGCAGATCCAGTTTGAACAACTACATCAGCATTGCTTTGTTTAAGCCAGCAATCACACGCTGCTGAATCTTTTCAAAGCGGCCATGTCAGGGTTGACAAGATGCCTCAAAATGATACTCATCTCATATTACAAAAGAAAACACAATTTACATTTTCCTGTTAACTGAAGTGAATACAAAACAATCTAATAAGGAGGTTCTTGCTGTCCTCGAAATGTTCTGAGTTTTTTCATTGTGAGCATGTAAGGGTTGAACAGATACCTTAATATAATACTCATCTCACATTACAAAAATAACTACTTCATTCTTTCAACTGTGGTCAATAAAAAATTAGGAGGTTTTTAAATCAGTTTAACACTTATTTTAACATATATCGATTTGACCTGTCAGCCATGTTGTAGGTAAATTTTCTCCCAGTGAATATTTGGTACCAGCTAAAATTCTGCACAAGCATCTTTTAAGACCGAATAACACTAACCACTGACTTTAGAGCAGATACTATGGTCCAGATTTTGTTCCACAGATTAGGCTTTGTTTGAAAGCAGCAACTGAAATCACATGTAACATATAATCTTCTTCTGGGGAAATAAAGTATTTTCCCTATAGATGCTACTTTTAGGCCATACTGACATAAAATTTTATTGTTCATTGTCCTTTCACTAAAAAAAGAGTTATTGTTTTATAAGTTATTTCTGTAACAATTTAATTCATTGTGATTTCATCAGGTTTTGATGTAAATTGGGATGCAAAAATCTTCCAAGAATTATTGTTTTTATTTTATTCATGATAAAAAAAATTGGTAGCCGTGTGGCCTTACAGGAAGAAGATCCTCAGTTTGGGGATTTCTGCAAAGAGTTATAATCTTTAATTATTTATTCAGGTATTTCGTTATAATTGTCAAACCATGATTGAAGGGTGAAATTAGTTATTTTATGATGCATTTAAATTGTACAGTTATTTTTTTTTATTTAGGGAGTTATAACCTGGTATTTTACATATAAAATCCTTCTAGAATTTAGAAGATAATTCTGGATCATTTAGATGCAGGAGGTTACTTTGAACTGCCACAGTGATCTGTTGAAGATTTGTGTGAAGATAGAGGCCTGCTATGGAGTATTAAATTTTACTTCTGTCTATTTTTAATGTTAATGTTTAATGCTGTAAAACTGCAACTATTCTGTAATGACTTTTAATCCTTTTTGTGTCTTAAAGACTTAAATAAGCAAGAATAAAATGTGCTACTTTAATAGTACATTCACATTTATATATTTTTATTATTTCTTTTATTATTTTTTAACCTGTTTTTTTTTTTTTAGGCCTAGTCCAGACGTAGCAGTATATCTGGTAAAAGTTTATGTAGTTATGCCTTTTACCCATACATAAAATCCAGACAAAGTGGAGATTTATAAACACTCTAGTTTTGAGCCTGTGTGTATATGGAAAGACATATTAATGTCCGGCATATCTCGGTCTGCATATTTTTACACATATATGATCATTGTTTAAAGACTTGCGCAACGGTGGGGGTAAGAAAATAACTTTTTACCTTTCTTAGGTATTTTTTTGTTTTTATTTTTTGGTTCTTGATCCATGATTTAGATTAAAGATTCATTCCTAACAAGGAGTCCTTGTTTTTTTGGTAGTATTTGCATTGGCTGACAAATTTTAGTTATGTGGTACACTGGCCCCTATGCGTCTGGCATATTTAAAATAAATGTTAAGTAGCATATTTCTGTGAGCTGGATTGGATAATAATGTTTCTAAAACTTTTTTTTTTTTTTACATATTTGCAGCACTATAGGAAAACATTAAAGGGGGTGATATTTAAAAAAAACAAAGCACTATGTGTTGACTAGGCCTCACTGGCTCAAGAGCTAGTTGAAATTAAAAACTAAATACTTGTAATATAGAAACTCAAAAAGGTAATAATTTTGATCACCAAATAAAGGTTTGATCTGATCAGTACTGTATGTAGGTGTCTTCTGAATGTCTTTGTCAACTTTCTGAAATCTTTTGGTACCTTGGTAGGGACTGATCAACAAGTCAGACGTGCTAGGTCTACGTGTGTCACACAAACACAAACATTATTAGTCAATCAATAATTGGTAACTGGGCATCTGTTAGTTGTGTATTTGTCTTACAATTATACATTTTAAGTTAGATTCTTGCCTTCTCCTATCACATGTTACTGTGTCTTAAACTTAAACATAAGAGAAAGAGTAGCTATAACTAAAACTAGACCAATGAATAAATAATACCAAAAATGCTGAAAAGAGATAACTGAAAGAAATAACAAGGAAGAAAAAAGGTAAGAATTAAAAAATTATATAAATTCGAAAACAAAAAACAGAATAACATAAATTAAAGCATAATAAGAACCCCAAATGAAAAATTTAACAGGACATTAGTGGCGGGTGCAGCTCTCTGAAACAGGGAAGGATCAATGGTGTTAAATTAATCCAAACGTCACGTAATTTATTAACAAATATTGAAACACATAAACCACATTAGGACTGGCGACTTGTCCAGGGTGTATCCCACCTCTCGCCCATTGACTGCTGGAGATAGGCACCAGCACCCCTTGCAACCCCAATTGGGATAAGCGTGTCAGATAAAGGATGGATGGATGGATAAAGCACATTACTCCATCGGGTGAAAATAGCTGTTTTGAAGTGCTCTGAAATAATAAACTCCATGAAGTCCAGCCAGAGTACAGTACAAGATAATTGTTCTGACAGAATGATCACTTTTCCCATTTGACTCATGAGGAAAACCTGTTAGCTATCTGCCCACTGTCAGTCAAAAAACAAGTTTGTTCTGTATATCTGTATATAGCTTCCATATTTACTTATTTTATATCCTTTCACAATTATTGTCTGTTAATATATACTATTTATAGGCCATGCATACATAGTTTCTGTACACGTGTAAATAAATATTTATATCCTGTATAGCACTTCTGGATAGATGCAAAAGTGGTCACACAATGTGGATCTTAGAAAAGTGTATAAAAATAACAGAATAAGAGTTAAGACAATAAACAAACACTTGTTACACTAGGCGACAGTGGCGTCGGATGTAGGAGTTTGCCCTGAAATCGAAGGATTGACAGTTCAATCCCTGGCTCTGACTCTCAGTGTCGTTGTGTCCTTGGGCAAGACACTTCACCTGCATTCTCTACAATGTGGTGGTCAGAGGGCCCGGTGGTGCCAGTGTACGGCAGCCTCGCTTCTGTCAGTGAGCCCCAGGGCAGCTGTGGCTACAATGTACATTGCAACCATCAGTGTGTGAGTGTGTGAATGACTGAATGTTGTGTAAAGTGCTTTGGTCAAGTCTCCTGACTTGAAAAAGCACTATATAAGTACAGGCCATTTATCATTTACCACTTTGTACTTGTGACAGTGTAATAATAATAAAGTTGAATTCTGTAATTTTACAATATTTTCTATTCCATTCTATTCTATGTTTGCCAGTCAATATCAAGCAGCCACCTTCACGACCCTCGCTGCTCCAAAGATCCCCTAAGGGGTTTAGCTCCACTGGAAGTGCCGTATTTTTGGCACATGAGCCAGTCAGGGCCCTACTTTTTCGCTGCTTACTTCCAGACAAAGGTTCAAACCTCAACAGGGATTTCTCATAGAGACTGACAGGCAGAGTCTAGCTGCTTCAAAGCAGAGAGGAGACAGCTGGTTGATGCACAACATACTCATGTAATCAGGCGCATTGTAGCACATATTTACTGCAGTTTAATGAGTACATTTATGAAGTTAAACAATACATATTTTACCAGTAACTTTACAGGTTTAGCCTCCATAGAATTCAATGAGAAGTTGCCACTGCTTTTCCTCTACAACATGCCTGGGAGCTAAAGGGGCCTTACTTGGATCTTAGTTGCCTTGAGAGCTGCGAACTTCTAGACTTAAGTTCCTCCAGGTATCTGTTGAGCCAAATCTCCAATGAGGAGGCATCCCATAAGTGCTTTGATGACTACAGCCATTACAGTTGTCTCTTCTCCTTCAGGCAACCCTGAAGAAGAGATAGCTATTACCACAGGACCATGATTGTATAACAGTTAACTTTAGCCTGAGGTTTTTCCTCTTTTCCAGTGATTACATAAGGCAGTGGTTGCATCCTCTACCCAACTAAATCTGCAGCTGATTCATCCAGGGTTCTGCATTGCTCACCTGCCCAGACAAGCATTTTATATCGTCTGCAATGTTGTCCAAATGCCATCCATTTTTTTGGCTCACTTATTTAGCCTGATGGTAATTTCCAGGGACAACTTACCCATATATTGTTTTCTGTCCCACTGTCAGATTCATTATAGCTTTAGTGTCTCTGAGTCTGATGTGCTGTCACCAGCCTTAGGTTGGTCAGTCTGGAATTTAGCTTTAGTGGTGAAAGCGTTTTTATCTTAAGATTGTGGCATCTTCGCACTTGTTTATAGGGTTGATATAATCCTTAGTCTTTTAAATTGCATGAACTATTGGAAGATGTTAAGATTAAGGGTTGTAGAGCAGCTCTCCAATGGGACCTGTTATTCCATTGACTACAAACAAACAGAAGTTTACCATCGCAGACAAGTGACTATAATGCTTATTGTGGGTTTGTACTTTTATCTAGAATAAATTATTTTAATCTTGATCACAAATATTTATACTCAGATATATTTATTGTTGAATGTTGTTTTGGATACAGGTACTACATCTTCAAAATGAAAAGAAGATTCCTACCGCCCCAAATGCATAACTTTCCTTTACACCTGGGGCTGGTAGAGTCAGTTGTCACACCTTATGACGCACAAACATTTACGTGATGTACTGCACTGGCAGAACATTCTAGACCTGCTGAACATTCCGTCCTCTAAAAGAAGATATACAACTATAAAGGACACTTTTTATCCTAAGGAGAAAAAAAAATAAACGAAAAGTAGAGGAATAACATCTACTCTCATCCTAACCCAGATGACCATTTCAATCTTTAATCCCCTGACAATGAAATGGACTGACAAATTCAGAAAGCAGAATCAATATTTTTGGAGCGTCATGCCCAAAAGGGGTGCCTTGCTGGTATACTAAGGCTTTAATCTTGATGGTAGAGTCAAAAGGTTTTTAACATAGAATAGAATAGAATAGGACAGGCGACCTGTCCAGGGTGTACCCCGCCTCTCGCCCGTAGACCGCTGGAGATAGACACCAGCACCCCTCGCGACCCAGCTTGGGATAAGCGTGACAGAAAATGGATGGATGGATGCATGGATAGAATAGAATAGAATAGAATAGAATAGAATAGAATAGAATAGAATAGAATAGAATAGAATAGAATAGAATAGAAACTAAGATAATTCAACTTTATTGATCTGATTGTTTGGTGAAAAAGTGAGGAGTGTAACAGTTTTTCAACCACCAATTAACATTAATATTTAAATGTTTTCTAAATCATCTCGTGGATTGTTTCTGTTATTTTTATAAGTAAAGAATACACCTTCTGAAACCAGAAAACTCTCTGCAAATGCTTTTTAATTTTGAGTTAGTCGAAAACCTCCTCCTAAAAACTACTCTGGCATTTTTTTTTCTTTTGCGAACTCATTAGACTGCAAGAGTAGCCGTAACAAGTACAAAAAATTCACTGATGACTTGAAGATAAGTGCAAAGTTGGGGGATCCACACGATCACTCACAGACGAAAGACAAAGAAAGCAGCCAGCGGGCCTTGAGTAAAATAAGCTGATTTGGTTTATGAATGAAAGTACCACTGTGCTATAAAGAAACAATCAATCGTTACAGAAAGCAAAGTGGTCGATTTTGGTAAAGGATTGTGGCAAAGAAGGATATTTATTGTTGAACTTTTTTAAAAGTGAAGGCATCTTTTTGATCATTAATGATGTCTGACCCTGAAACTTTGCCTGCATATAAAAACACGTTAAGCATGGATGCAGCTATAAAAATGCTGGGTTTGCTTAAGGGAAAATATATTTTTAAGAAGATTCCCAATGGAAAACTCAACAAGGCTAAAACTGTTTGCACCTTGTGCAATGCTGAATCGATTTACTGTCTTTACTTTGCCAGTCTGAAGTAGCACCTAAAGGCAGGTAGGCTATGTTATGAAATTTAAAATGTAATTTTACCATGACAACATGAAAGATTACCACAACATTGTTTGCTTCTTGATGATTGCTTTGGTGTATGTAGTTGAAGAAGGACGCTTTTTGAAAATGTAGCTTCTGTGGTATTTATTTAGCCTATTTCATTTCTAGAGCTATAGTTTCATATGATTCATTATTTAAAAACCTTTAAATCTTCACATCACATTCTAAACACAGATTTTATTATTATCCTCAAACACTGTTGCCCCAAAGTTGGTAAGCCTGAGTGACTGAGTAAAAAAGATAAAATAGAACTAAGACTGAATGAAACAAAGCTACTGACTGTAAACACTTCATTATGACCTGTTACAGTAGTAGCCTTTCAAAATTTCCCCACTTTCCTTCATGGGCGCTTGCCTAGTCCGCTATAATTTCTTTTTAAACATCAATCTTTGTACTAAAATATACTTTCTGTAATTATTTGTGGTCATTAAGATCTAAAGACAAGCCCCTTCTCCAGGTCAGACCTTGTAATTCAGTGAAAGGGTGAAGTCAGAGTAAAAAAAAACATGCACGCCCGGGAAAAGGAGGGAGTCACTCCAGTGGTTGGAAGTCGGAGGGGATTTTGCTGGGAGTTTCAGGGAAGTTGGCTGCCATTCGGCTGGCATTTGACTGGGAAGAGCCTTTTTCAATGTCGACTAATATGTAGACCTTCAGTTCAAAATTCAAATTTATCTGAACAAAGTTATTAAACACAAATAGATCTTATTGAATATTATTTATTTTCATCGCCAGTTATCATAGTAGAAAAGCTTTCTCAAGCAGTTTTCAATAAATTTTGGACACAGGAGACATATTCCTGGTCTTATCTGCCACCTGGCTTGAGAAACCTGTGCAAAAACTTACTTTTACTTATTATTAAGGTAGCACACACATATCATGAATTTCTTTGGCATAATTCAAATGAGGGATTTCAATCTAGATTAATTCCAAGAATACAGTGAGATTAATCTAGATTAAAAAATGAATCTATGCCCACCATGAATATATATTTAAAAAACAAAAACTCCTAAGGTCAAAGGGGGAAACACCTCCAAAGATGGTAGAGAATGACCGAGCCAAGATCCTGTGGGACTTCCAGATACAGATGGACTGAATGGTAATGGCAAACCAACCTGATATTGTGGTGGTGGATAAAAAGCAGAGGAAAGGCGTTGTGGCTGACACAGCAACACCAAGTGACTGCAACATCAGGAAAAAGAAACAGGAGAACCTAGAGAAATACCAGTGGCTCAGAGAAGAGCTGGAGAAAACCTGGAAGGTCGAGGCATGATTGGAGCGCTCAGGGCAAAGACTTCCAAACTTGAGGAGTGATTACAGCAGATCCCTGGAAACACATTAGAAATCTTGGTCCAGAAAAGTGAAGTTCTAGGAACAGCAAAGGTACTGTGCACAATTATACAAGAAAATAAGTGACTGCCATGTATGAGGATATTAAAGGTCAAAAGACAAATACAGAAGAGTAAAAGGTCGGTGTATCAGAAAGGAGGATGCATATAAAGAAATGGATAAATTGAACACTGTGCAATTTATCAATAACATGTTTTGTTTTAACAGCTTTCTGGTTTTCAAGTTACTTTATTGTGATGTTGTTTTGTTTAAGTTATTTTTCCCTCTGAATTAAATCTGGTCTTCAGTCAAAGGGAAGGTCCTTTTTTTCTTGAACAGCTGATTGGCTGTTGGGTGGAAAATTTTCTAGGTTTCAGATTAGGTTCCTTAAAGCTAGCCTGCCAGAGTAGGTTTGCCATTCAGATTACATTACAATGGTAACTAGCCTCGCTAAGAATACATCCAGCTTTGTGGTAGCTGACAGTCTGGGTTAAACATGAAGGTCAAAATCTCTCCAAGGAAAAAATATTCACTCTTAGTATGCTACAGTTAAGGTTTCATATTCTTTTGCTGTGGCACTTTATTAGGATTCTTAGAAGAATGCTTTTGCTTACAGTGCTCTAAAATAAAAATTTTTTTCTTACCAATAAAATAATTATATCCTATAAATAAACAACTTTCTTAGTTCAATTCAGTTTATTTATATAGTGCCAATTCATAACACATGTCATCTCAAGGCACTTTACAGTTCACCAAATCATACAGTCAAATAGATTCAAAGATTTCTATCTAAGGAAAACCAGTTGATTGCATCGACTCATTGACTTGAAGGCAATCCCTCACACTAAGCATGCTTGTAGCAAGGGTGGAGAGTAAAAAACTCCCTTTTAACAAGAAGAAACCTCCAGCAGAACCAGAGTGAGCGGCCATCTGCCTAGGCCAACTGGGGTTCAATGAGACAAAAGCAGATATACAGAAAGAGGGCAGAGATACAAAAGGCAACTTTAAATCAGCTCCACAAGCAGCCAGGTCCAGGAAACAGACAGCCAGGCAGACAAGCTCTGAGCCATCTACTGTGTCAGAAGGATGAAGAGAGCATATCCAGCCAGTTACAGTCAGAGAATCAGGGCTACACAGAAAAACAGGCTGATCTCGAACATTTATAAACAAAGGTGTTGATGGTAGCAGCACACCTGATATTTCTCTCCAGGATTGTGTCACAGCCAAACGGGAAGACCGTAGTTAAAAGCCTTCAGCTGATCCAAAATGCTGCAGCATAGTTTCTCAGCATCACTTCTGGACAGGGCCCGCAGATGAAAGAAGAAAATTCTAGAAACCTCATTGACATGGGATTTAAATGATAGTTCCTGATAAAAAATAACACCAATATTTTTTATATTATTTTTTTAAATCAGCTTAATCCCATCCAAATGAAGTGACTGACTAATCAGCTTCTTTTTCAAAGACCTTGGTCCAAAGACTATAACTTCTGTTTTGTCTGCATTCAGGAGCAGAAAGTTAGGAGTCATCCAGGTTTTTATGTTTTCAAGACATGTCTGTAATCTATGTAATGGGTTAGCTTAATTTGGATTTATAGACATGTATAGATGAGTACAGTAGTCGAGTTGTAAAAAAAAAAAAAAGAAGGGGGATGGTGGAACTTTTTTCTTTGGAAGCATCCATAGCCTAATTAATGTAGTCTATTAACCTAAAGCAAAATGCATGGTATCTTTGTTACATGTCAGGTACGCCGGTCATTGACCTTCACCAAGGCACCTTTCAGTAGAACTGCAGTCAGTCCCTGGACTGGCATGGCTATCACTGCTCCTAAATAGTTAGGGACAATGATTTTACTTTGAAAAATCTTTTGGCAATGATTCTATTAAGATTTGAAACATCTTAATATCTGAATCCTTTCAAGTCAAGTATTTTTTTTTTATTCAGATTCAATTAATTAACTAGAAAAATCTGAAACAAAACTGCTTACAAATTCAATAACATTCAAATTAGCCTGAAAAGGAAATAAGCCTATATAAAATGTAATAATTTAACTTTCCTTTCAAATATTCATTTAGGATATTTATTTTATAAAATAGACTGTTTATCAGAAAATCTGTATTTTTTCTATTGCTAGGCTACATGCTGGCAATGAATGAGTTAAAACTATTCTAACAGGTCCGTCTAACTAAGCTATTTACCATTTATCGGACAACAGGCATTCTGCAAGTCACAAGAGGGACTTTGCAGTCACATGTAAACATTCAGTTCATTTATGACCATTGGCCAGACCTTAACATCAGATTTGGCAGTTCTTTCAAGATAATAATCTTAACATGTGTCTTAAATTGCTTACCTTTGATTCTCTCCTCCAGGTTTCCTCCACTGCTCTCAGGCCACAGCTCCACTTGTCTTACCAGCATCTTCTAGATTCTAGTTGTCAATGTTCAGCAAAGACTTTACACTCTGGACTAATTCTCATTTGTAATGACAACTTTAAAGACAGAAAAATATTTGCACTTCAAAATAGTTTACCTAGTTTTGCATGCTATCGCTATGTCCAGAGATTAGGACTTCTACATATTTGGTGACACAATGGTAAGCTTATAAAAGGTCATGTTTTCTGATTCTTGACTTCCCATGTTGCCTTTGCTGCCTGGCCGTGATGCTTTTCAGAACACTGTTACCTGCTCCGCTTGTTGCACCACTGAGGTTGAAAATGAAATTGCGTGTGCCCTCTGGGCCACCGTAATTTAGGTCAGGCT
>NW_015150741.1:662402-664822 GCF_000732505.1 Cyprinodon variegatus
TGTACTTAAGTACAATAACAAAGTATTTGTACTTCAGTACTTGACACCTCTGATGCTGTCTATTAATTATACCGATAGGGAGCATGTATATAGTAAAGAGAATTGGTCCTAGCACTGATCACTGTGGTACTCCAAAGGTAACCCTGGAGCATGAGGACGATTTGTCATTAATGTGAACAAACTGAAATTGGTCAGGTAGATAAGATTTAAATCAGTCTAGCTGTTCCTCAATTCCTACAAAATATTCAAGCATTTCTTAACAGAATATTAGTGCGTAACCTCCATCTGTGGGTGGACCTAAATCTTGAAAAAAACACATTCACTCTTTGGCTTTATTACCAAAGGCAACTAAATATAAATAAACCAAATATAAATGGAAAATACATACTTCTCTGCTATTCTTCTAAGGGAATTGCCTTCGACCTGCCCCACCTACTGCTTCAGATGCCTTTGAGTAAACTTGCCAATCCAGACAAAAGAGAACAGAATGTGAGTACTGAGAATTCTGATCTAATTCTCTAGTCTAGGCATTTACATATAGTCAACAGAGAACATAATTTTTTATTTATTTATTTTTTTTGAGAGGATATGCTTTTCTGTGGTAGGATGTTGAGCTTAACTGCTTATTGCAGTGTTTCCTTTTTGCAAGATATAATATAAATCCAAGATTTCAAACGTTTTCACATTCCAGAAAATTTATGTGGAATGTCAAAGGCAAACATGAGAAACTGGTTCCACAAGTATATTTGTAAAAAGGTAGTTGTGGTTAATTACAGTCACGTTTGCATATTTGTGTTGATTTCAATTAACAAAAAAAAAGGAATGTGTGGTGTGCTGAGAAATGGGAGGAGATTTTGAAATGTCACATTTAATTTTTGGGTTAAGCTTCAAAAGTACTTTCACCTGAAGAGTATAAAATGTGGTGTGGAGTTCTCAGGTAGTACAGATGACAAGTAGGATAACTGAACTGTAGGACGCACCAACAAGATGACAATGAACACTCTGCTTTTTTTGACTCTCACCTGTATGGTCTTCAGAAATGGTAGAGTTGTTTCACTTTTTCTCTGAAAAACTGATGTTTAATTTTCTATTTAAAAACTTTTAAAAGAAAACCTATTGTAATTGCTTAGTATAGCAAGTGTAAAACAGTAAAAAAAATTAAAAGTGTGAGAGGATGATGTTTTTTTTACAAAAAAAATATTTTTACTCCTATTGCAGCTGGAGCCCTACTGTGTCTCTTCTGCCAAGATGGAAATTGTTTAAATTCAGTACCTAAGAACTGTTGCTCAGGGCAAATGTGTATGACAGCTTCTATCAAATGTAAGTTTTACATTGTTATGAAATACTTTTTTGTTTTAAATACAAATGGTTCATATTAACTGAAAAACTGCACTTGGAATTTGCAGCTACTTCATCAGGAAAAACTACAAACCAAATCTACAAGGACTGTGTTGCATCATCACTCTGTCAGAGCTCGGGCATTCAGAATTATTCAGCAAACGTGGGTTTGCAAAGCGTGATTGCATCTACTGAGTGCTGCAACACGGACAACTGTAACTCACATACTCTAGAAAGTAAGAGTCATCATATACTGAGATTAAAAGTCATTTCAATCTGCGGCTATTTGAAGCCATATCTGTTTCCTTTTTTTAGTGCCAGAATCTCAACCTGAAAACAATCTACGTTGTTTTGTTGCTGACCCTGAAGCACCTACAAAGGTCTCTACAATAGCATGTACGGGGCCAGAGACAAAATGTTTCGCAGCACAAGTTTTAACAGGTATTTGTACAAGTATTTAACAAACCTTATCCATAAGTCTACATAAAAAAAAAAAAAAACTTTCAAGAATTTTTGACTTTTTTATCAAAAGACACATGAAATGTAAAAATATTAAAGCAAAATATACCTGAAATGGATTCATAAAATCTTTAAACAATACATAAAAAAATATGTTTCAAAATAACAATAAGCTTTTATTTAAGTGCTAATTATCAAATACACATCAGTAAGGATGATATTTTATGAAATGCACTATAAATATGAAACTTTTTACATGTATTTTGTGAGTGAGTTTACTTTATTGTTTCTTTAAAATCCATAGTTACTGAAGACTCCAAAAACGTTCCACAACTGGGCTGTGTGACTCCAAATATGTGTGCAGCCAGTGACGACCTAAAAACTTTACCATTCGTGGAAAATTTAGGTTCAATTACTTGGGGACCAAGTTGCTGTGATGGTGATGAATGTAATGACTTGAATCAAATTAATCTGACTACAACAACAACAATGGCTCTAACCACCACAACTGCTGCTCCAACCACCACAACTGCTGCTCCAACAACAACTATGGCTCAAACCACAACAACTGCTGCTCCAACCACCACAACTTCTGCTCCAACTACCACAACTGCTGCTCCAAC
>NW_015150741.1:668176-669703 GCF_000732505.1 Cyprinodon variegatus
CAACTGCTCCTCCAACAAGCACAAGTGCCACTCCAACCACATCAACTGCTGCTCCAACTACCACAACCACTGCTCCTACCACTACAACTGCTGGTGCCACCATCACAACCTCTGCTCCAACCACAACCGCCACCCCAACCCAGACAACTGCAGCTCTCACTTCTGCAAATGTGGCGCAAACTACCACAACTGCTGCTACAACCACCACAACTGCTCCTTCAACCACCACGACAACTGTTCCAACCACCACAACTGCTGCTCAAACAACGTCTACTTCCACCCCAACCCAGACAACTGCTGCTCTTACTTCTACAAATTGGGCACAAACTACCACAACTGCTGCTCCTCCATCCACCCCAAGTGCACCTCCAACAAGCACAAGTGCCACTCCAACCACATCAACAGCTCCTCCAATTGCGACAACCACCGCTCCCACTACAACTGCTGCTGCAACCACCACAACTTCTGCTTTAACCACAGCTGCCACCCAGACAACTGCTGCTCTTACTTCTGCAAATGTGGCGCAAACTACCACAACTGCTGCACCAACCACCACAAATGCTGTTAAAACCACCACAACTGCTGCTCCAACCACCAAAACTGCTGCTATCACCACAACAGATGCTCCAGCCACCACAAGTGCTTCTACTACCACTATAACTGTGTTGCAAACAACCACTCCCACTGCTCCAAACCCCATTGCTGGAGCTTCTAACATCAAAACTATCGCTCCTACCACTACAACTCTGGCTCCAACGACACCTACCACCTTGACATCCACCAGGCAACCAGCTACAACCAGCAGTGCATCTCATGTCAGATTGGGTCTTCTCCATCTGCTATTGGGACTCTTTATTATCATCTTCTAAGAGTTTAAAATAAGATACAAACATCATTCTTGATGAAAATCTAATTCTTAATAATCCTTTATATTCAGTAGTATTGTAAGGAAGTGTTTGAATGTAAATATAAGTTAACAACATATATACAATCTTTAATTTTCTTTGTCCATCATATATGAAATTAGCTTTATATTATAAAAAGTCATATGTAAACCAGTAATATATATATATATATATTTTACTTTTAAGCATACACAATTAAATTAATAAGTAAAATATTTGTATTTTCTTTCTGCATGGAACATGGCTTGTACACTACTTATTTATTTTTAAATTATTTTTGCCTAAATACTGTCAAGAAATTAAAGTTTCACATAATTTATGTAGAGTTTAAAGTCTTTCATGGAAGTTTGAGTATTGTTTTGAATATTTTACTGTCTTCCCTTTTCAATTAAAGTTTCAGTGTTTACATCAGAGCGTACCAGACTTTACTCAATGGTTGTTCACTAAGTTTCACTAAGTCAACATGCCCAACCACTTATTTTCTAGTTTTGTAGTTGACCTTATGGGGAGGAGAGACTGACCCTAGGGGAGGAGAGACTGAATATTTTTCACATTTAGTTTGTGCATATATATATATATATATATATATATATATATATATATATATATATATATATATATA
>NW_015150741.1:671056-672259 GCF_000732505.1 Cyprinodon variegatus
TTTTTTCCCCTCCTCATCTTTTTGGACTCTTTTTCAAAAGTTTTGCATTTGGCTAGGGTGACTGTCACTACTTTTAGCATTAGGCGCTACCTGGACCCTACAGAGGTTACACAGGCAGTCCAACTCCTCCAGGATGGCACATCAGTACATGCCACTACCAGAAGGTTTGCTGTGTCTCCCAGCACAATCTCACGAGCATAGAGGAGACTCCAGGAGAGCTGGACAGGGCCGTAGAAGGTATACAACCCATCAGCAGGACCGGTATCTGCTTCTTTGTGCAAGGAGGAACAGGAGGGGCACTGCCAGAGCCCTACAAAATGACCTTCCGCAGGCCACTGGTGTGAATGTCTCTGACCAAACAATCAGACGTCCTCTAGTGGGCACTGTGCTCTCGGTTCTCTGTGCCAATCGAGCACCGTGGAGCTCGATTGGCATTTGCCACAGAACACAGGAATTGGCAACTCCGCCACTGGCGCCGTGCTTCTCACAGATAAGAGCAGGTTCACCCTGAGCACATGTGACAGACATGAAAGGGTCTGGAGAAGCCCTGGAGAACGTTATGCTGGCTGTAACATCGTTCAGTGTGATCGGTTTTGAGGTGAGTCAGTGATGGTCTGGGGAGGCATATCCATGGAGGGGCGCACAGACCTATACAGGTCCCCACCCCCGAAAAAAAACGGTTTTATCTAGCTTGAGTTGCTACGGCCAGCAGCTAACGCAGCCTGGCAGCTACAGCGTTACACGGTGTATGAACATGATGGAGGCTCATGAACATGCCCCTAGAGTGTAGCACCGTAGATACTGGCTGTAACAACTCGAGCTAGGTAAAACCAATTGTTTTCAGGGTTTTTTTTTTTTTTTAATACCGAGAAACAGATCTACGTGAAAACTCGCTGGATTTCTCCTTTAAGGTGGACATATACAATGGGGAAGTGTCATTTATATTTTTTTAGTTAGAAGTTTTTTTTTTACGTGTTTTATCATTAAACATTAAACGCCCAGCCTGCCATCAGAGTGTTGCACTATTTTGCTTTTATTTTTCTGAAATGTCCCTGACACTGAGATTTTAGTTCTATTTTGGTTATTTATGGAGTCATAACACGTGATTTAGCCTTGATTTGCATTATAACTGTTTATGTTAAAAGAAGGATGGCACTCAGAATGAACAATTCATGGCAATTCCACTTTCAATTGATGTGGAAA
>NW_015150741.1:673639-675011 GCF_000732505.1 Cyprinodon variegatus
ATTTGTATAGTGCTTATTAATAACTATTGTTAATGTTTGAAGAAAAGAAGGACGGCCCTCAGAACCAACAATTTATGGCACTTTTACCTTCAATTAATTGTTTGAAAAAGTTTTATGGGATGGTCTGAACTAAAATTGCACATTATACCTTTCTAAGGGTCTTGAATGTCATGTGTGACATGTGTTATCTTGTCATTACATGTGTATACATTTGTATAGATTTTTCTTTGATTAAAAACTAAATAGTTTTGGATTTATGACTCTTTGTCCTATTTTCACTACATGGGAGAGATCCCCTGCCCCGTTTAACAGTTTTTTTTTATGTTACTAAGTAACTTTTACTTAAAATACATTTTAAATTAGCTACTTATTACTTTTACTTGAGTAATTTTTCTGATGGGTAATTTTACTTGTACTTGAGTAATATTTCATCTAAGTATTGGTACTTTTACTTGATTATGATAGTTTAGTACTTTTTCCACCTCTGCATATCAGTATAAATAAACAGCATGATTTTTTATTTCATGACTTCATGATTTTTAATGACCCCCAGAAACCCTGCTGTTGTTTACAACTCAAGATTGCTGTGTCAATGTAAAGCATACAACTCAAGAAAAAAAATCTTATGTCTTGTACTTCTGATTAATAACTAAGAGAGAAAACGATTCAACTGAAAAATAATGACACCTTTCATATGTTTTTTCTTTTCTTTATATTATCTGTTTTATTTCTCTTTGCGAAGAGTATGAGTATTTACATTGCCTACAGGGTAAATATGGTGGTATTTGGAAGTTCCCTGTGGCATAAAGCATGGGATGATCCATGTAGTACTGCTACAGTTTGTAAAGAAAATAAGTATTTGAACACCCTGCTATTTTGTAAGTTCTCTTACTTAGAAATCATGGTGGGGTCTGAAATTGTCCTCATAGGTGCATGTCCACTGTGAGAGACACATCATCCAGATTATGATCCTGCCTTCAAATACTATTTCACTGTTGGAGCTGCTCAGACCCCCACTGTCACTAGGATTCAGTCTTAAATTTGTCAGCTTGTTTAAATTTAATCATAGTCTTAGTCACAATGACAAATATCAATTTTAGTCTTAGTCATATTTAGTCATTGCCTTACCAATTTAGTCTTTGCCTTAGTCTAAATGACGAAAATCAATTTTAGTCTTAGTCAAATTTAGTCATTTTAGACCACACTGTAAATAATAGAACTTCTCCACACACTGCTTCTCTTTTTAATATATATATCACAATGTACAGAACAAAACTTCACACTGCTTCTCTTTTTTTCTATTTTATTTATATTAGGGTGACCATATTTTCATTTGGGAAAACCAGGACACCTTGGAGCGGGTGGGGGGGGG
>NW_015150741.1:677139-684782 GCF_000732505.1 Cyprinodon variegatus
CAGCGGTAAAAGGTGGCCCCTTCCAGGAAACACACAGCCAGGCAGACGAGCTCCAAGCAAACTCCCATGCCAGAGGACGAAGAGAGCACATTCAACCAGTCACAGTCAGAGAAACAGGACCACGCTGGAAAACAGGCCGATCTCCAGCATCTATAAACAAGGGTATTGATGGAAGCAGCACAGCTGATGTTTCTCTCCAGGATGGTGTCACAGCCAAACAGGAACAGACGAGGCAAAGCTACTCTGAGGAAAAGCAGAGAGAGCATAACGTTAGAGATTGAACTAACAGATTCTGCAGAATGGGAGAATAGAGAGAGAATGAAGCAGAATGATGAAATCGGGGTCCCTATGTCCTCCAAAAGTCTAAACCTATAGCAGCATAACTATAGAGATAGCACACACACACACATGCACACACCCATTACTACAGCTACAGGCCCACCCGTTCCTTACCTTCTTCCATATGGCAGCCTGTTGGCACCTCAGATGTCGCTTGAGATTCATTGTGTTCTTCCTTGCCATTTTGAAGCTGCAGCCTCTTTGGTGGCGTCCTTCCTCTGGTGTTGTCCTTCGTGTTGTAAACAAAATGGCTCCATACATCCAGGCATTGTTTTTGCCCATCTCCTCCAACAGACAACACAAGGGTATCCAAGCCCCACACAATGACTGCGTAGTTGAGCTAGCCACGGTTAACTACTACCAGTGATTCTAGGAGTATAAGCCCTTTGCTACTACTGACTGAGCTGCAAGAGGCACTGTGGGACAGGTGCTGTGTAGGGACAAACAGGGCAACAACGCGTAATCTTCTATGAAGCTCAAGAAACACTTATATTAACAATTACAAATTAATTCTAAACAATTACATTTGTTAATGTCCATTCGTCCATGGCTCATAAATTTCGTCTGGTCTTAGTCTCGTTAACAAAAATTATTTTTTATTTTCGTCATATTTTTATTTTCTGGAAACAATTTTTGTGCATCATCATCTCGTCATCGTCATGGGAAAAAGGGGCGTTAACGAAATATTTTTGTGACTATCCTGGTTGACGAAATTAACACTGCTGGGAATCCCATTCAACGGCAGCCTCTCGCCTGGTCGCCTCTTCGCAGTTTCCTGCTGCTGTTCACAGTTGCTGGAAGGTGTTTTTTACGTATGTAATCTAAACTGCAGGCACCAGAATATTAAAAGTGGTCATATTTTGCTGGCAGATTTCCACATTTTAAGTTAATTTAGGCATTAATAAACTGTTCAGAGGAGTGATCATAGCGATCTGCATCAGCAGTGCAACTCCAGCAGCTGCTGCTTCTAAAGCGCATCACTCGCGTCACAAGCTCATGACGTGCTGCTTCAGCTGTTCAGACGCGCTGCTCCTGCTGCTTAAAAGGTGCTGCGGGACATTTTGTTGCACCTTGATGCGTGTCAACTAGGAATGTCCTGATCTCGAGATCAGATCGACACGATCTTTTCCTATTTTCCCGATCGGTGATCAGCTACATGGTGGACTAGTCGTGCTGATCTTTACAGCAACTGCCGTAAAGTACCCGCTAGTTACGGTTGACGGTAGTTGCGCAATACAAACCTCCACGGCGGTTGCAAAGCAAGCATGTTAGAAGTGTGGAAGTATTTTACTGTCGCGAGTGAAGACTGTCCTAAAGCTACTTGCAATGTCTGCAACATGGCAATTTCAAGAGGAGGTAGCAGTGGTGCTGCATTTAACACCATGAACTTGATTCTTCATTTGAGGACAAAACATGACAATGTGTATGAAGCGTTTTGTAAAGCTGCAGAAGGAAACGTTACTAAAGCAAAGCAACAAACGCTGGACGTTATGAGGTGAGACAAATGCTCCAACGACAGTAATAGAGCAACGAAGATCACAGAAACGTTGGTTGAATTTATTGCTCTTGACAACTTGACTGAATTAAGATATTGTCGTGTTCGGATTAAGGTGTCTAACCCACATCCAGAACACTCGGAGGCAGAAGAAAAGTTCAAAGATTTATTTACAATAAATGTACAAAGTTTGATCAGATCCAGGAGGGGACTTGACTGGTCACGAGGGGGTTCAATAAATGTACACAGTTTGATCAGATCCAAGAGGGGGCTTGACTGGTCACGAGTGGGTTCACTGCTGAGGAGGACAGAGAGATTAGTGGAGGTCCAGGTGTTTTGCAGGTTGAGAGTGTTCAGGTCAGTACCTGTTCAGGAGTGGAGCAGAGCTGCAGAGGGGGGGAACCTTGAGGGTCCAGAGGTTGTTGGCAGGCTGAGGGCAGAGGCGGAGGCAGAGCTTACAGAGTGCAGGCAGATCACAGATTGAGAGTTTCAGGTATTCAGGCAGGATCAACCTGGGAAGCAGAGAGGAGAAAACGGGATCAGGTTTGGTTCACAAAAGTCAGAGATCACAGACAGGCAGGTTGGCTCAGGCTTGCTAACCATTACTGGCAAACACTCTGGCACTGGAGTGAAGCCCTCCGCCTCCTTAAGTACAGATTTCCTGATGAGCAGATGGGAGACAGGTGGTGTGGTCGGCTCAGGCTCCAGGAGATCTCGTACGCCCTCTGGTGGAGAAAGTGGACAAACCTCCAGATCCCAACAGATATGTGAGTGAGGCATAACTGGAAAGAGCACTGTGGTTATTATAATTCAGGTTTGGTTGTTTAGTTGTTTTTAGGGCTATGTACGTGTTTTTTGATGACTGAAGAATGGTCTTTTCAGTGATCATGCTACTTTTAACTTGCAGTCCTAAAGTTTTGAATTCATTTGACTGAATTCTGTTTACTTACTTCTCTGTTTACACCACATTTAAAATGAGTAAGGGTATTTTAAATTTGCTGGTTAGTCCACTTTATTTTTATTGACTTTATGGCAGCCTATATTAATCACTTATAAGCTAAAAGTCGATTTTGGATAGCACTTTCTATTTGATAATACTGTACCAAGTCAGTATTTTTCTTTTTACTTTTGTCTAAAATATAAAATTCAAGCTGACCTTTAATCTTGGGTAAGATTTTGATTTCATGGGATTTACAATAATAATAGTAATGCTTTTTGATCAGATATTAGTCTAATAAAAAGTTGAGTTACTTACTCAAAATATATTTGAGTTTTATCTATTTCACTACTAAAAAAAAAATATCAGATCTGGACTTAAAATCGGATCGGATTTGAGGTTAAAAGATCGGATAAGAAATCAGAGGCCTAAAATGCTGATTGGGACATCCCTAGTGTCAACCATTGAACTTGCATATAAGATAGCTGCTTCTGCTGCCTCTGCTGCTTGCGGTCTGAAAGAAGTATTAGTTTCCATTGTTCCCAAATTCCACATTAGGTGGCTCTCAAGTTCCTTTCTGCATTTCTACTACAACCTCACGATACATGATTTTTGTGTGTGAGGGGTGTGTTGTTTAAAGCTCAAGATTGCTGTGTGTCAATATAAAGCATACAACTCGTGTTTGGTTAAGAGGGTAAATGGGAGTTTTTTTTTGTCTAACCCTACTTCTAGGGAGGGAAAAATCTTGTTCTTTCTGGTAAGATAGATAAAACAATTCAAATGAAAATTAATGACACCTTTCAAATGTTTTTCTTTTGTTTATTTTATTTGTTTCACTTTTCTTTGCGAAAAGTAGTGACACATCAGAGTGAAATAATGGATGTTTAATTCAAAGGTTTTTAATTTTTGCTATATTTACCGATTTTTAACATTCACTATAGATACTGTTTTAACATGTGTTAGATTTACTATTAGTGGGTGAACTCTTAAGAGAGTTTAAAAGGGGGAGTTGAAGATATATATACTTGTTTTAAGCTAAAAGAAATAAAGAGCTAAGTTAAAGCTGCAGCAAAACTTATTGTTCATATGTATCAGGGCAGATTTACAGAACAGAGTGTAGAAAACAACAGGTGCAGATATGAAGTCTGAGAATGACCTTGCTCCGACACACACACACAGAAAGAAGCTGATAAAAAGTGGAGCAGAAAGGCAGGAAGCAACTCTATATTTGGAGATAGGAAGTAGGGAGTATGATCATTCTGTGGGACTGTCTGTGTGAAACTGTAAGATGTTCCCCTATGAAGATAATAAAAGGAGCCGGTGTTGCAGGGGGGGTCAGAGTGCTGCTCGCAGATGTGTGCTGCTGATGCTCCTCTCCCTTTGCAAAGGCGAATCAAAGCTTTTTTGTCCAGATTTTTTTTATAACACTCCATCTCAATTAAGTTACTTGCACTCGAATTAAGGGACCCGGGGAAAAACCATGACGGTGTTTTTCAACAGTAGAAGTATTTACGTTGCCTGCAAGGTTAATTATTATGGTATTTGGAAGTTTCCTGTGGCATAAAACATAGGATGATCCATGTAGTACCGCTACAGGTTTAAAGGAAAATAAGTAAAAAAAAGTTATCCCACTTAGAAATCATGCTGGGGTCTGAAATTTTCATCATAGGTGCATGTCCACTGTGAGAGACATAAGAAAATACAATATATGATTTTTATTTTTTATTTTTATTTGTATCATAAAGCTGAAATTGGTATTTGAACACCTGTCTATGAACTAGAATTCTGACCCTCAAATACCTTTTAGTCTGCCTTCAAAATGTCCACCTCCACTCCATTTATTATCCAAGATTCGATGCAAGTGTTTGAAGTTGTTAGCTTCTCCCGGATGTGTTACTTTGTCAGATTGGCTGGCACAATACCACAGAACTCATAGGCATCTTTGAGCTTCTTTAGATCCTCCTGGTGCACCACAGAGAAAGCAGCAGAGAGGAGCTGGCAGAAAATGCTGAAAAGACGGTGATGTTCGGTTGTACACTCCCTTGAAAAGTGCTGCAGATAGTGGAACAAGTCCTGCTTCACAACAACGTTTGGATTGTAGCTTGACCTTGAGGTGCAATTATTAGTCAGGGCTCCTGAATTAGCGGCTGCTACGACGGAAGGGGTGGTTCCAGGCATCCCAGTTTAGATGCTCATCGGGGTTACAGTCAGAGATCTTGAAGGTAACACAGCAATATACCTAAAAAGAAGACACAGGAATATTTTTCTAATCAACTTAAGTTGGTGAATAATATATAGGCGAATAAATTATGTAGTCCAAATTTTACTCCCTAAATGTTTTATCCACAAGATGGCAGTAGCAGGCAGTATACGTGTAGCCCATAACCTACTGCATAAATCTAAGTTATTTTTGAAAGGTATATACCAATTTAAAAAATTTGATAAAAGATCTGACCATTGCAATTTTTGGATCCTGAAGACCTGGACACAGTTGCAGTTGGACCTAATTAAAGAAAACCTGTCAGCCATCATATGAATCACATTTGAACAAAACAAATGGTGTTAATGGAAACTCAAAAAGTTATTCCTTTATTCCTTCTGCAGAACTCTGAAAAAGTAAAAAACATAGTTTGCCAGATGTGGGAAATTGAATAACAAACTATATGTATGCTAGTTCTAAGCGGGAGGAAAAACAGCATTTAATTGAATAAACATGTCTCAGGAGTTAGTAGCACACAGTGGTTAAAAAAGTAAGCATTCCGAATTTAAATATATTCCACCACCAATGGGCTTGGAACGATATCTCCATCAATTCATAGTCATTAGACATGCAGTACAACCTATCTTTGCTCTGGTTCCCTCTTTCTGCTGACCCTGCATACACAGACAAATATGGGTGAGAGATGAAATACTAGTGGAATATATTTTAGAATTTAAACAACTACAGGGTACTTACCAAACTGATTCTGGAGCTCAGAGGGATAGATGCTCAGCATTGCAGCCTCCAAGTCTTGATCCTCCTCCATCACTATGAGACACCCACAAATTATAAGAACAGAAGGATTAATTTGGGAGGTTCAAAAACTTTTAAGTCATTGTCCTTACATCATAAAAATGTCCCAATATTTGAAGTTGCTTACCTAGAGGTTTATGTTGCACACTGAATTTTTTTTTGTTGGATCACTAGAAGATAAACGTTGTCTTTGGAGCAAATACTGCTGCAGTTTTTTCATCCTGGTCCCTGGAAGGCAGCTCTTCTTTAGTATGAAATCAGCATACCCATCTTCTCTTCTGCCCCAGATTTCCTTCCAAGTGTTCTTTGCCCAAGAACCCAAACCAACCATCTGGTCATCTTCTGAGGTTGTTGCAATGGTGTCTCTGCTGGCTTCATACTTTAAGACATCTTGGATCTCTTTAAAACTCAGAGCATACTTAACAAAGGTCAGGAGGTTCACCTTGCTAAGGCTCTCTGTGATGCAGATGCCGGCTTCCTCCTCTTTTTGTTGGTTTTTGATGATGTACAAAGTATAACCCACATAATTTTCCAAAAGCCACCAGAAGGACTTTTCCTTTGCCAAATTGAAGGATGTAATAGCCCAGCACAAAGCATCTGTGACATCCCCTCCTCTTTCACGAATAACAGACAAAGCCTTTTGTTGCACAACATCTTCTCTTTTTGGCTCAGACTTGTCCCGCAGACTAGGATTATCTTTTAAGCCCAGAGGTCCCTTGCAGAAAACAACACTCAGTTTTCCCGGATAAAAGATGGTCTTCTTGTGCATTTTGCCCTAGTGTGGATCAAAAAAGGATGAATAATGTGTTAAAGAAAATACTTAAAACTATTTTCAATAAATTGTGTATAAAATCTTACAAATATTTCATAGTTAATGTAGTAAACTAAAGTTCAATAAAATTTAGTCATACAGGGCCAATTCACTGCAGCTGTTCTCCTGAGTCATTTTGCAAAGAAACTTTTTAATTCAATCACACATACATTTTAATTGATCCTAGGTATCACACTGTACAATGAGCTCAATAATTTTTTTAACCTGCTTTAAAAGTTTAGGAAACTAAGCAGATTGCATCGTGTCACCTATGTGCAGCAATGAAGTCAGCAAGATAAGAAAAAAAAATATATATATTTATATATATATAATGTTAATATAGCTATAAAGATCAAAAAGTACTTAGAATGGAGTTTACCAATAGGGTGGACATAAGATACAATTAATTATCTGTGTTTTTTGTAATGTTATCAGACCTTTATTCACTCTTCTCGAGTGTATTCTGAGTATATATATGTAATAAGCTCAAATTAAAAATAAAAATGTTGTGAAAATGCCATTCTAAATGCATGTATAAGGAGATTAGGTCAATTTCTTTTAATTGCACTGTGATCAGATCCTCACTGATTTGAGTCAATTTATTACTAAAGCTTTCTCTGAAACCAGACCATTAAAATAAACACTTAATAACAGATCTTAGCAGAATCGGTAACTTTATGGAAATGATCACTCTATAATTCTTGGGATCTGGAGATTTACCACCTTTCTCCACCAGAGTGCGCTGTGGGTCTCCTGGGCTGGAGCCTCCAGCACACCTGAAGCTCATCAGCCCATCAGGAGACCTTCCTTCATAAGCAGCAGCCAGACCTTCCTTCAACGCTGCAGCGTTGACCAAGTTTGGTTAGCGAACCTGAGCCTCTGTTATTCTGAAAGAATCTTAGTTGTCTCTAGAGAGAAACCTGATTCTAATCTGCCTCTGTCTTCTTGCTCACAGGAAACCCGTCCAAAGTCTAAAGCCCTGGATGAGCTTTGCCTGTAAACCTGCCTGCCTGCCCAAGGAAGCCAAACCTGAAGATTTCAATCTGGA
>NW_015150741.1:685505-686869 GCF_000732505.1 Cyprinodon variegatus
ACCAGAAAATCCAGCATCTGTTCCACGACACCAACAACACCAGGAGCATGTGGCAAGGCATACGGGCGATCACAGACTACAACACGCCCCCTGCCCCGGTGGATGAAGTTGATGCTGACTTCCTAAACGGACTAAATAACTTCTTTGGGAGGTTCGAGGCACTAAATCGCACTCCAGCAGTGAAGGCTGTCCCACATCAGGAAGAGGAGGTGCTCTGCCTTGACACAGCCGACGTGTGGAAGACTCTGAGGAGGGTCAACCCACGGAAGGCCCCAGGTCCCGACAACATACCTGGGCGGGTGCTCAAGGAGTGTGCAGGTCAGCTGGCTGGTGTCCTCACGGACATTTTTAACACCTCGCTGGAGCAAGCCACAGTGCCAGCATGCTTCAAGTCTGCCTCCATCATTCCAGTGCCAAAGAAGCCTCAAGTCACCTGCTACAACGACTACCGGCCCGTCGCACTGACTCCCATCATGATGAAGTGCTTTGAAAGGCTGGTAAAGGAACACATCGTCTCCAGTCTTCCCCCAACACTCGACCCGTTCCAGTTTGTCCACTGAGGACGCCATCTCCTCTGCTCTTCACCTGAGCCTGGCCCACCTGGAGGAGAAGAACACCCACGTGCGGATGCTGTTCCTGGACTTTAGTTCAGCATTCAACACCATCATCCCACAGCACCTGGTGGAAAAGCTGGAACATCTGGGCTTCAACACACCCCTTCGAAACTGGCTGCTGGACTTCCTTACCAAGAGACCTCAGTCGGTCCGGGTCGGTCAGAACACCTCTGACGTCATCACCCTCAGCACGGGCTCCCCTCAGGGCTGCGTCCTGAGCCCCCTGCTGTTCACCCTGATGACATACGACTGCGTCCCCAGGTTCACCACCAATCACATTGTGAAGTTTGCGGACGACCCAACGGTGGTGGGCCTCATCAGGGACGACAACGACCAGGACTACAGAGAGGAGGTGGAGCAGCTGGTGCAGTGAAAACAGTCTGATCCTGAACGTGGAGAAGACGAAGGAGATCATCGTCGACTTCAGGAAGAACCGCCCCCACCATGCTCCACTGCTCATCAACAGCTCAGCTGTAGAGGTGGTCAGCAGCACGAAGTTCTTGGGGGTGCACATCATGGACAACCTCAGCTGGACTGTAAACACTTCATCTCTAGTGAAGAGGGCACAGAAGCGCTTGTACTTCCTGCGGAGGATGAGGAGGGCCCGCCTGCCCCCGCCCATCCTCACAACCTTCTACAGAAGCACCATAGAGAGCGTTCTGACCAGCCGTCTCTCTCTGTGGTGTGGAGGCTGCAGAGCCTCCGACTGGAAGAACGTGAGGAGGGTGGTGAGGACAGCCCAAGGAATCT
>NW_015150741.1:687460-689532 GCF_000732505.1 Cyprinodon variegatus
AAAATAAAAAAAGCAGTTTTAAGTTGATTGAAATCATATTGTCATTTCCATCTATTTTGTGGAAAATTGTTTTTTTTTCCCCTTTTTCAAAATTTGTTTGTTAAATCCATTTTCCTGCCATCCGCTCGCTATTACATGGAAACTGGTCTTACATTGAATCTTAAAAGCAGCCATTTGTTTTTGTTTAATGGTTCAGCTTTTATTTTTGTACTCTTCTAGTTTTGAAAGGTTTAAAATTACCTCAAATCAGCCTGTTTCATACACTTCCTTGTTAGATGTTTTACCATCTCTTTTCCAATGGCTTACTATTAAATTTGGTGGTCTTTACACCAGTGTTTGTATCCCGTCTTTGTACTTCTCATTTTGAAAATGTATTCCTTGCAGAATCTGAATACTGATACTACGAAGTCATGTATTGTCAGTACAGTTTATTTCAGATCTACATACAAATTTAATCTTTAAATAAAATACATAGCATGATGTGATTGTGAACTTACACAAAGTAACAGAGCAAATGAGATATGTCTTGTTTGATGCCATTTCAGAAAATACATTTTACATTAACAGAAACCTTTGCTAAACAAGTTGTACTTTTGAATGTTAATGCATGTGTTGCATGAAAATCATTAGCTGGCACCATCAAAATCACAGTTCTCGTTGCGCTTGTAAAACTAAGTAGCCAAACAGTGAGCTTTTCAGTAAACATGCCTGCTGAACATTCAGGGACTGCAGAGCCGTGTTAAATTAAACCTTGATGTTTTTCATAACTTATAACATCCACTATTAGTTTAGTACAGGTTTAGTAAACAATATAGCATCTGGGTTAATTAGAAGCACAAAATTGTTTTTAAAACGTTCAGTCTTTATTTTCACTTTCAACACACAATGGAAACAAAATTCTGAATATTAAAACTGATGTTGTTCAACAAAAGTAACTACAGAGCAGAATAAATCAATGCCATAGTTTCCATCATTTTGCAGAGGATCAAAAGTGTGGTACATCAAATTAACTGTTGTGGCATTTATGCCAACAGCAATATCTGGTATGACAATATTATTGTTGGTCTGAATATCAGGTAAAGGCCCCTCATGATCAACTCCAAAATGTCCATCTTCCTTAAAGATAGATTCTATAGCCACATTCTGTTGTGCCATGTTGTTTATGACACCTGTGTGCCATAACTGAAGTGGAGTCTGCCCATTCTGTGTGGAGAGCCCATGGTTATTCCACTGGTTTTGGAACTCTGTTGTGGCTCTCTCAATCCTTGGCATATATACAAAATGAAGGCAAAATAGATGCATTTCATTTAAAGAGTCAAGGATGCCATGTTTTTCCATGAAATTAAATACATTTATGAAATGATTCGAGACAACTCTGTTAAGCTCTGCCCACAACCTTTCAATGTGCTGATTATGTACTGATAAGCCAGCAATGACACTATGTCTGTTCAGCCCCCTCCTTTCCAACATAAAACGAGCCACAAGTGTGTTTTCCATTCCATGATCACACCTTACCCTTGAAGGCAAACCAACATTATACACTCCCATTAAAAACAGGGACAATACAGTGGATGCTCTATTATTGTTAGTGCATCTTAAGTATATTATAGTGCTACTAAAACCGTCCACACAGCCATGAAAAACCATCCACCACCTCACCAGTTTGTGGTCACCATCAAAATGCCTGTCGAAAGAAAATCAAAAGTAAACAAGTGCAATATAAAACAAATGATTATTCATTTGGTAAAAAGATGAAAAACGTAGGGTACTAATTGCATAAAGTTAAAAGGCTTTAAAGAAAGCATCAGTATTCTGAGTTATTACTCACAGTATTTCTGATTTAACTGCCCTTAATCACAAAAAAAGATAGCCAAAGGATAGCCAAACCCCATTCAGATTCTTACTGCTTTTAGACGTGGGTATCTTTCAAGACATTTGAGCCTAGATTAAACCAAGTAGTAAGCCGATTATGATGAGCCTAATAGTGGGGGTTAAGTATTAAAAAAATCTTGATATTGTGGAGGTATTCCACATAACCGTTCTGAAATTGTTGTATAAAATAAATATTTATT
>NW_015150741.1:691047-694982 GCF_000732505.1 Cyprinodon variegatus
TGTTTATAACAGCCACCAAGAAAAATCTCTCTGCAATTACACTGCCGTGCTGCGCTAAAGAATCCTGTCTTTTGCGCAATACACATTTCGAAAATCCCTGCAAATTATTCTTGCCCCTTCCGCAACAGGTTGCTGTTGTAAAAATGGAAAGACATGGCTACAACAGACTTCCCTATCTCCTCCGCTTATAAAGCTGTGATCTAATCTTGTTTACATTAAATAAGTCTGCTCGCCAGCAGGTTTAAGCTTGCGCACATGTTGCTATGACAGCAAGTACATGATGAGTGTTGAAGAACCGAACAATCCAAGATCATGCCAAATCGTCAACAATCAAATCCAGCTAACCGAGTTAGCGACGTACGAAGAACGGGCCCCCTGAACCATTTTGATCAGTTGCTTTGTCATTTTTTTTTTCACATTTATAATCAAAATATTGAGGTTCTGTAGTTAACATCTGACAGATTAGTTGTTTGGCAATTAATTGTTTCATGTCAGATTACCCCAATAGATGGCACCAAAACCCATTTTGTGAACATAAGGACAGGCTGATACTGGTAAAAATATTTTTTCTTTCACTCCACATGCCTGTAGACAATTTCTGACACGCCAACGCTGAACATGTATTTCTCTGGCTGCAAGGCTCCCAAGTACATAAGTTTCACCAGCAGTTGGCATCCTTTGCAGAATTTCAGTCACAATTCTAGATCATTCTTGGTCTGTCAGCGCAGTGTATTGTAAGGGTGGGATTCCCAAGCCTTGTCTATGTCTGTACAGAGTTCGACGGTTAATACCAAAGACAGAGGCAATCTTCTGCCAGTTCATTCCTATCGAAATGCAGTGAGAAATTTGCAGTGATGTGATATCATATCTGGGACGGCCTGGAAAACCAGTCCACGTTGTTGGTGGAAGCAGACATCTAGCGGTTAAGTCATGAGATCTTGACATAGCATCATATTGACATAGCATCATATAATCCGACCCCATGTTAGCACATGGGGTCGGATTAATAAAAATGCTTAAAAAAAACATTTACTGTGATAGATAGTGCTGAAGTAGCAGGCAGAGGAATACGGTGTTGTAATATGACCTGGGAGTGTTGTGATGGAGCTAATGGGTTCAGATTTTACTTGCAAATAAAAGCAAGTTTCCGATGGTTAAAGCTAGTATCCGTCTATTTGTACTATGTACTGTTAAGAATAAGGAGGAATCCACTCCATTTAATATATTATAAAAGGAAAAAAGCACAATATTACTATACCTTGATTTCCTGTTGACACCGCCGAACTTCGGCCAGCTGCTCCAGTACGAAACAAAGATGATAGTTCTGTTTCAACAGAATCAGTATGGGCCACCTGAGGAGCTCTTTCACTTAAAGCCCTGGCCACACTGCTTGTTGCATCCGGTGTTGATAACAGGCCATTTAAAATTGCGGCTGCTTGACTTATTTTTTCCTTACTTACACTGCCGTTAGCCATGCTACGTCTTCTTCTCGGAAGCTCATTATTGTTGGCTCAGCAGGTAATTGGCTTGTGTGCTGCCCCCTATTGCCCACCCCGTTTTACATAATATTGCTCAGTTTGGGTTCCACGCATGCGCTAGCCAATTTGCCCCGCCTCTTCCGTGACAGGTTGAACTCTCTCACACACAAGTACAAGCCTCTCATTCAGTCTAGTAATAGTTCACACACACACGTATAGCCTCTTATTCAGTCTAGTATTAGTTCACATGCACACACGCACGCACACACACACACACACACACACGTATAGCCTCTTATTCAGTCTAGTATTAGTTCACACACACACACACATATGTATATATATCCTCTCATTTAGTCTAGTATTAGTTCACACACACACACACACACACTTATGCCCTCTCATACAGTCTAGTATTAGTCTCCACTCACACCTGCTCCTAATCAGCTCGTTAGCCCTGCCTTTGTCTCAGTCAGCTATAAATACTTTCCCTCTGCTGTCACTCCTTGTTGGTTCCTTGTTGTTGCTAGTCCTGTTGTTGCTGATTCCCCGTTGCTGTTACTGATTGTTTTCCCGTGATGTCTCCATGGTTCTGGTTTGTTTTACATTTTAAGCTGGATTTTTTGATTCCTGCCTTTGTTTTCTTTTTTCACCAATTAAACTACAAAAAAATCACCTCAGCCTCTCTGCCTCTGCATTTGGGTCTTCAAAAACCACAACCAAACCCTGACAGAATCAGAGAATTTCAGGGACTATCTATGTTATGCTCCATTCTTTACAGTTTATAGCGATAACAATCTACTCACATATGTGTTATCTATGGCCAAATTAAACGTGACGGGATGCTGATGGGTTGCAGAGTTTTCAGATTTCTATTTCTCTGTGAAATATAGACCGGGAAAGGTAAATGTTGACACAGATTGTTCAGTTTATTTGTATAGCGCCAAATTTACAACACAAGTCATATCAAGGCACTTTACAGTTCAACCAGATCATACAGTCAAATTAATACATAGTGTTCCATCTAAGGAAAACCAGTTGATAGCGTTGACTCATTGACTCAAATACAATCCCTTACACTAAGCATGCTTGTAGCAACAGTGGAGAGGAAAAACTTCCTTTTAACAGGAAGAAACCTCCAGCAGAACCAGGCTCAGTGTGAGCGGCCATCTGCTGAGGCCGACTGGGGTTCAAGGAGACAGAAGCAGAGACACAAAAAGCAACTGCAAAAGGCGGCCCAGTCCAGATTGCCTTAAGATGTGGAATACTTTATGAAGGAATGTTCAGAGGAAATGACATATGAGATCATTGGGGCAACTACGGAAGCTGTGGAAAATCATAATGAGTCCAGTGTACTATGGTCAATGGGTGTCTCAGTATCATCAGGAGATAATACTCCTGATATGTCCGTCATCCACTTGACACCAGAACAGATCCAGAATGACCAAAAAGATGATCCAGTTCTAAGACCAGTAATCCAGCTCAAACTAACAGGAATCAAGCCAGTAGGTCCATAACTCAAGGAACCTAATCCACAGATAAGGTGCCTCCTAAGAGAGGGATAGGTTGGAAATTTACCAAAGTGGGGTCTTGCACCAACAGACAGCAAGCAGAAAACAACTTGTGCTTCCAGAAAAAAACATAAGAATACAGTATTGAGGGAAGTTATTGATGACATGGGCAACTTAGATGTTGACCGGACAACATCCCTGATTACGGTATAATTGGCCATATATGCAATGGGAGATAGAGAGCTATGTCATTAAAAATCTGAGTTTGTCAGCAAAAGGAAACGAAGGCTCCGCTCACTAACATCACCATGACTCACCCATTTCAACTATTTTTTTTTGTTTGTTTTTTTTGTTTGCATCTTGAAAAATGCCAAGGGGGTTATGAGTACAGTACCAGTACTATTCTGGTACTGTAATTATTGATCATTTCAACCTTTTTGCTTAGGCCTACGCCACCACTGTCATATTTGCCAAAACAAATATTCTTAAAAAAGATATTTGGATTTCCAACCAAATTCACCATGATCAGGGGGGTGAAATTTAAAATGAACTAATCACACAACTAAAAAAGTAATGTGGAGTTGCCGGATCTAGGACCACTCCCCACCACCAATAAGGGAATAGAGAAGTTGAAAGATTCAACCACAAATTACTTCAGATGTTAAGGACACTCACAGACAAAAAAAACAACTGGAAGTATTCATTAAATAAAATGATTTATGCATACAACTGTACTCAGCGTGAGGTGACAGGCTTCTTCCAGTTGTTGTATGGACACTCTTCAAGATTGCTGGCTGACATGTTGTTTAACTTGACTTCAGAACAAATAGGCCACAATCATATTAACTACATGGAAAAGTGTAAACAGAGTATGGAGGAGTCATATGGAATCACTAGATTTATTTGGGGAGTGGTGGCCTAGTGTTTAGGGCAGGGGTTGGCAACC
>NW_015150741.1:695462-698208 GCF_000732505.1 Cyprinodon variegatus
TTGCAGAACTTCTGGATAAATTAGCGGAGAGCAAAGATAGATTTAAGAAGTGGATTGCTTCTCTTATACTGCTGCTATTTTGTTGCAAGGATAGAAAAGCATCCACAGATCAAACAGGTAGCGCTCTGATGCAGGTATGTGAACTTTCTTCCATTTTTTTCCCCAAATCCAAAAAGTATAAATAACACCAAGCAACGATGTTAACGGAGGATGTGGGATTTCAGGGTTAGAGAGCTCTGTTCTGATGGATGTCAGTTCCTGCTTGTTTCCTCATGGCTCAATCAACTCCTTCCAACAGAAACACGTCCATCATAGAAAGATTCCTTTATTGTGTTTCTACAATTTCATCAATGCGTGAAGCAGCGCGCAATGGGAGCGTTCACTGTTCCTCCCTCACCTCATGCTTTGACATTTGCTCCAGGATAAACATTTAATCATGATATTATATATTTAAGCCCACATAGTCCTTTTTTTTATAGTGGGATAATACACTTAGAGCCCGTGTTGCCATATATAAGACTTTTACATTTTTGCGGCTTCGGACAGATTTATTTTTTGGTTTTTTTGGTCCAATGTGGCTCTTTGAGTAGTTTGGGTTGCCAACCCCTGGGTTAGGGCATAGAGCGTGGAAACCTTAGGTTCTGAATTTGAGCCCCACTCCCACAGAGTGCCACTCTGGGTCCCTCAGCAAGACCGTTAACCCCATACTGCTCCCCTGGTCCCCACGATGGCAGCCCACTGCTCCCCAAGGGATGGGTTAAATGCTGATGTAAATCTCTCCAGTGTGAGCTCAGTAATATTCAGTTATTATTATTTTTTGAGAAAATGCCAATAAAGTAAGCCTGAGGAATAAGAGATTGCACGACAGCAACAGGAAGAGTTCAGTACCAAATCCAGGTGATCGTTTTTTAATATGAAACTTCACACTCCGTGGTGGCTCAGGGAAACTAAGGAGTCATTGGGAGGACATTGTCCATATTGTTGTTCGGCAGTAAAATAAAAATGTCCCAGTTTATGAACTCAAACCCGAAAAAGATCAAAGGAGGTCAAGGATCCTTCACCGGAATCTGCTCCTACCCTGTGATTCTTTGCCTCTTAAAGCCCCAGTGCAGGCTGAAAAGCAGAGGAGACAAGTTTTAAATCATACAAGGTTGGAGTAGTTGGGGGAGAGGAGGATAATGAGCCTGATGAGTTTCACCCTGTGCTACTGCAGCAATCATCTCAGCTCAAGAGTGCAAACCCTATGACAGCAAACACATCACAGGAGCTACTGGGTATCCTCTCCAAGGCAAGTATAATACCTGAAATAAGCCATGAACAAAGATAAACCACTGTTATGCAGTGTGAAGAGTCAGGCACTTATAATGAGGAACAAAGGGAGGAGGATGCAGCTGAACAGCCTGCTTCACGCGGGATCCTAATAGAAAAGGCTCAACGACTAAAGTAAAGTCACCTGCTGATGTTTATCTATTCATAGAAATGGCCTATCACAGTCCCATGTTACTTCATCCACATGCCTTAAAAAATGGGGCTATACATTTTTTAAAACATGTTTTAAATTTATTTTTTCAAAATTTTTTTTTTTTTTATAGCTGTGTAAACAAATAAGATAAGATTTAAAAATCCATTTTTCATGTCTGACTCTGCCGGAATAATGCAACAGCACGTATTAATTTTTAGCCTCAACTCCTAATGGACAGTATTATTGGAAACTAGAGGGTCGGAGCTTTCCAATGAGGTGTCAGACATAATTGAGCAACTATTTCAGGTGATGTAAAACACATGTGTAACATAGGCTTGCTGTGTGCATAAAAGCTCTCAGTATATCAGCATTGTGCTCAGTTCACTTTCACTTTAAGCTTCAAGGTTGATCTAGTCCTTGGATGTGTATATATATTGCTTATTCTTAATGCACCTTTTCCCTCCTTGTTTGCACCTTCTTTAATTACCATGCCAATATGTGACCAGTGAATTTCTCAGCTGTGAGATCAATAAAGCTCATCCAATCGAATCTGGTTTTGGCTTGCTTTTCTCTCTATTATTTTATTTCAATAAACTGTGATGGCAAAGAAGAGGAAAATGACCGATTTCGAAGATAAGGAGGAAATGTTGCAGACCAGTGATGGTGAAATTGAGAACTCATCAGACAGCAGCTGCCTGGATTGTGAGTAGGAATGAGGACTTGATGAGGATTTGTTACTTCCTGATCCAGTTTATGAATAAGTTGCATGGGATTTTTTTTATTTGTAGTATCTCTACAGTGTCTATACAGCACGTTCCTGCTGTTTTTGAAAAAGAGCTCACACTAAAATAGTATTAAAATAACACTGCAGCTGTGTTTGTAAAATGCTGCTTTATATATTTCTCCTTCCCCACTGTCCGAAGCAGGCAAAAGTTTGTGCTGCCGAACAGTGATTCATGGGCAAGCTTCAGCAGCAGCACGCGCTTTATGTGCTGTTTTTCACTTGTATTTTTATTTATTTATTGTGTCTATACAGCACGTCTTGTATTGTATGCGAGATAGATTCAGGGAAACTTGCCCAACTTTTATAATACCCACATTCCGCCAGTACATGTTTTATTGTGTGTGATAAACTACTTTATTGTAATAAACTACTTTCATTTATTTTTATAGTCCAGAAGATATCCCAGGAAAAATATAGCAGGCCAGGTCCCCTGCCATGGCTGAGACTTCATTTTCTACAAGGTAAGATTTATATTCTGCAAAGATGTGAATAGATGCATA
>NW_015150741.1:699596-700825 GCF_000732505.1 Cyprinodon variegatus
ATTTCCGAATTCCTCCATTCATCCAGGGTCATTGTTTTGCCCAGGTGGTGATGTTCTTTTTGATGCTGACGTCCTCAATGCATTTGTTAATGTAGGCTGACACAGTTATGCTATACTCATCAATATTCAATAAGTTGTCATAGGTTGCTGCAGCCTTGAAGATGTTCCAGTCAGAGCATTCAAAACAGTCTTGGAATTTCTCCATGGTGCCCTCAGTCCACACTCGGACCTCTTTAACTTTTGGTTTAGGCCTGATCAGCTGGGGCTTATTTGCAGGGATAAGCATGACCGAGAGATGATCTGATGACCCGAGGTGGTCGCAGGGGGCTGCTCTGACTGCATCTTTGATGTTAGAGTAGACTAGGTCTAAAGTTTTTTTCACCCCAAGTTGCAAAGTCCACATGTTGGTGAAAATGAGGGAGAACAGTTGTCAAGTTAGCCTGGTTAAAATCCTCAGCAATGATGAAAAATCACCAGCAATGATGAATCAGAAGCTTCTGATTCTAATTTATTTTTACGTTTTTGTAGTTTTTGGATTTCTAATTGTTGTTTTCAATATATATCCCTTAATATCTATTCGGTTAGGTCATATTATTGTGTGTTCAATGCTAAATTTCAATAAAGCAAAGGCTAAATCTTAGGAGAAAAGGCTTTGCCTTACACATAAGGTCTCCAGTAATGTAAATCAGCATACGGTCTAGTCAGATTGCCTTTTATGAGTGGAAAAATGCATTTGGCACAATTTGGCCACTTTTGGCAACACTATGCCAACATCGCAGTTCCACCTAGCACACTGCTCATTAAAACCTTTGTGGAACAAACATGCTTCAATTTATTCAGTCCAAATTTGCTTGAGTTATAGTGAAGATGTGGATCTACAAGGTCTGATGGTTCATTCAGAGTTTTAAATGGGGTTTCATGGTGTTTTGCGGTGTTTATTTTGAAAAAAATAAACACTGCTGTGTGCCACTGAGACAAAGAACCCCTGGTTGCTGCCCTTACTGCTGAGCTGCAGTTGGATGAAACTCAAGCTTTCCAACTGGACATGGAAAAAAGGTTTGCAGGTCTGGCATGATTAAGGATAAAACAAAAAACATGGGTTTACTGATGAGTAAAGACAACGCTAACAGAATGGACTGCATGCTACGCTATGCTATAGGAATATGTGTTGAGCTGTTGCTGAAGCTTGGACAAGCTTTATTCACTAAGGGTTAATCAATTATATATAA
>NW_015150741.1:701377-703078 GCF_000732505.1 Cyprinodon variegatus
GCTGCGGAACCCCCCCAAAACGCCTCCCAGGCCAAAAGCGCGGCCACACCCCACCAAGACCAATGCCAACAGCGCGCAACGCAACACACCGTGCACAGACACAACCCAAGAGCAGAAAAGCCGCCCGCAAGAAGAGCATACCGCAGCCGGCGCAATCACCCCCCTGCCCAGCAGCCCGAGGGCAGCACTAAGTCAGAGTGGAGCGAACCACGCCGCTCCCCCACCGGACGAAGCCAGAGCAGCACAGTCGCGTCCGAAGCTCTAAATAACTGAGAAGCTAATTTGATTTGATTTCATATCCCAAATACTTCCAGATAAACTTTGGTTCTCAAACACAAAATCCATCTTAAACTGTAATATGGTTTTCAACCATGTTCCCCTTCCTTTTTGTACATAGTAGTTTAGTTTAGTTTAGTTTAGTTTAGATTCACTAATCTTAGTTAAGGGTGTTAAACTGAAATATGTTTTACTTGGAGCTGAATGATTTTTGTTAATAAACTGTTATATTTTGAACAGAAGTTGTGGTGAATTTATTCCACGTATATGCAGAATTAACTGTTTGACCATGATTAGTGCTCAAATCACTCTTTCATCTATTGTTCTAACACACAGCTGGTATGGCGTGTGTTCATAAACAGTATATAACAGCCGAAATAATATCCGATTAAATAAGATATTTTTTGACCCCTACCAGTGAGGGCACTAACATCTTAAAGTATCAGAAATATAAACTTCCAGCTGGCTGGGAATTGAAAATAAAATAAAATCACAACACAAGGTAACATTTAAAATATTACTCAATGCCTTTCTGTCATCCATCCATCCATCCATCCATCCATCCATCCATCCATCCATCCATCCATTATCTGACACGATTGTCCCGAGTGGGGTCGCGAGGGTTGCTGGTGCATATCTCCAGCAGTCAATGGGCGAGAGGCATGGTACACCCTGGACAGTTTGCCAGTCCATCGCAGGTTCTGTCACACAAATACAAACAATTGTATTTCCAATTTATAGTTCAGGAGCTGTATTTGCTTTAATTCACATATGTATTTCAGGCGGAATTTGCTCCTAAGATCCTCAGGGCTTAAGTGGTTAAGTACAGTAATCAAGTAAACGTACGTTGTTACTTTCCACTGATGGTGACGGCATGCACTCTCAGATGCATACTGTACACACCCCCACACTCAAGCTTGAATGAGAAAACCATTGCAAATAATCTTTACAGACTTGTTTCCATGTCTATCATTTCTTTATTTGAAACTTAAAAGAACCACATTCTATAATTTCTTGAGTTGAAATGGTAATAATTTCACAATTTTATACACTGGACTGAAAAGGACCACTGACCAAAACTTATTTTACATCTACAAAATCACTTTTCTGCTTCTTCTTGTGTCTTGTGTCTTGTTCTAATGTAAAGCTCTTTGACTTGTAAAGCTTGTATTTTTTTTTTTTTGTAATTCAAATTTTATTGATTTCTTGCATATTGTCAAATAAAATACAAACCTGAACAGTAATAAAGCTTTCATTATTGATAAATTTAAAACAAATACACCTACATAAATGTTATCTTGGCCTGTTGGTTTACCAATGACTTTACAGACTCTTTGTTCTTTGAGAAAGATTGCTATTTAGGACACTAAGGCTTTAAGAACTATATATAAATTTGTTCTATTATTTTCTTGAGTAGGCGGTGTC
>NW_015150741.1:703907-706301 GCF_000732505.1 Cyprinodon variegatus
AATAAAGTAACACCTTGATGCCATCGCTGAAGTATAAGAAGTATTATTTAATCTGACATGTATACTGTGGTGGCTGAAGATAAGAATATCGGCTTTCTCTATGGAACTGAATCTCTAAGTACCTCGAACCAAGCACCTGTAGTTGTTTGTGAGAGTGCACTTGTGCACGTAAAGTTTATGCAAAGGAAAAAATGCTCAATAGTGGTTGTGAAGAGTCGAAGACGTGCCCCTCCAGAGCACCAAGGCAAGCGCCGGGGGAGCCAAAGCCCCAGACACCCAAAGGGACTCCAAGAGCAAAGGCACCAAGGAGGGGCCAACCCAGGAAACCAGACCTCCCTCCAAGGCAGGAGGACAGACGACTCAGAGGAAATCCCCCAGCCTCCACAATGCCAGAGCCCCCAGGAGCCGTGGGGACAAGTCCGCGGGTTCCACCAGCAGCCAGCCACTGTGAAGTGGATCCAGCCATGGGCCCCAGGGATCTGAGGCCCCAGGGGGGCCCCACCCCCTGGCAGGAGCTCCAGCCGCCACACTAACCCATCTAGTTCCTGCTTCAGGCCCAGCCCCCCAGCCCGCACCCGGACCTGACGACCCCCAGTAAAAGCCTGTTCTGCACAGGCCACCCAGCCAGAGCCTCAGTTTGATCTAATCGCTTAATTTTATGGGGGAAAAAGTGCACAATACATGAAATCCATTTTGCAACAGCCTAAGTTCTCTTGACTACTTTGAAACTGATCTGATACAAAATGAGCACTGCACCGACGGCTAGCAGTCAGCGTCCAATCAGTAATTGAGATCAGTTACAGCCATTTCTGACTAAATTCATTGGCTGCATCCTAATGTCTGCCCTAATTGCTATATAGACCCCTATACAGTGGTTATGTCATTTTAGATAATTTCCTGAATGTCTAGTCTATTTTCTGTTCTAACTCTTGAAGGAAGCAGTTGCATGTTCTTGCTGCTCCTGCAACACCCTGCTCTTTACCTGCTTTTCTGTGTCTTGTCTTTTCTGAGCTCTCTCTTCATATCACCCAAATTCAAACAATGGATCCGGTCAGCTGGTATCTAAATGCAGTTGATAAATTTTTCTCAACTGGAAGACAGGGAAAAGGGGACCCGTCAGGTCCTGCAGGGACCTACTTCATGGGATACACCATGGACTCATGGAAGGCTTGGAGGATGGTGTGTTTTATGGTGGGGGACATGGAAGATGTATGGATGTTTGGATTTATGATGCTCAGATTTTTTTCTGTTTGGATTTGGAGGATACCCGATGTATATACAATTACAGAGGATGTAGGTGGCAATTTGGGCATTGATCTAGCTGCTGGCAGCGGCTGACACACTCACAAAGGCTGTGAACAAGCAGGACCATGACCTGAGCCATATTCTGGGAGCGACTGAATTCAAGCTGTCTGTGGTGGTTGAACTCAAAGGTGACATGGGATAATATATAGGATCTACAAGGCACAAGAGGTAAAAACATTTGGAATATTGGATTTGCCATGTGGAGCCCTTCACAACTTAAAGGCTAATGAAAAATTCTGTGTAGTTTGCTCTCAAAACACAAAGTGTATTTTGGATTTCTGTCTCCCCCTTATCAAAACTCCCCTGGAAGTTATGGTGGAAGGGCACAAAACTGCTGTCTCCCCCCATCCTACACAATGCCTTGGAATGTATTCAGAACTATAGCGTCAGTTGTTTTGTTAGTATTAGGGCAGGTGGAAAATTAAATAGCCTTTACCTCAGTATTACCTAAGTACTATATCAAAAGTCCTAATCCCTCCCTAGTTGTTTCTCTGAGAGATACTAGAGAAGAGCTATTATGTAGTCAGCTCTAGTGGGAAAATGTTCCTTGACTTTTAGCCATGCTCTGCATTTCTCTTGATATAAACTACTTTGGTTTTACTATACTGTCAAGCTACACACTTATATTTTGCTACATTTTGACCACAGTGACATTAAATTGGCCCATTTGTTATCAGCTAATTGTATGCATCTTTAATTCATGTATTCCTATTAAGAGGTGGGTAGAGTACCAACAATTGTAGTAAAATAGCACTACTTCATCTTAAGTAAGAGTAAAAAGTGGCCTTTAAAGAAATTATTCAAGTAAGAATTAAAAACTATTTAATAAAAAAGGCTACTCAAGTACTGAGTAACTGATCTAATTACTACCCTTTTTAGGTTATAAAATTTACTACAATCTGAGTATTTGTTCTGCAATTTAGATTCTGACCTGTCTCTGCCTTTGGATACCCAAGTCTTGCCTTGTCCTTGTCTGCTCTGTCAGTTTTGCTAGTCTGGATTGATTCCTGGATTCTGCTGAACTTCTGGTTAACCGAACTTGAATTTATATATATATATATATATATATATATATATATATATATATAT
>NW_015150741.1:706469-712977 GCF_000732505.1 Cyprinodon variegatus
TTTTGTGTCTGTCTTGTCTCGCGATTGTGCACTGTTCATTCCCTGCGGAGTCCTCAGGGTTTTGGCTCAGAACGCGGAAAGAATCAGTTTTTATACCTGTAAGCCTGGCTCCGAGGAGGAGACCCGTTTAAAGGTCCTACATCAAGTTCTGGTTCCATGTCCTGTCTCTGCTACCCTCTTCCACTGAGCCTCCCCGAGGCTGACTGGAGTTAGTAAGGGAGCTGGCACCCTGGCAGAATGCCATTCCCAGTTCTTTCTGATGCATCCCCTTAGCCTCTATATCACACTACAACTCAGATGTCGATGTCAGAAACGAGAAAGGTGGACCCAGTATTCAAGGAGAGATAGCCAGTAGGAAAGTTCAAAACTTTTATTAAATGAAAAACAAAACTAAAAGGGGAGCTGCTAGGATCTGTGGCACGCGGCGACTGCAGGTCGGGGGCGGAGTACCGCCTACTCTCAGACACTGTTTATGAGAAACACAGGTAAGTGACCATGATCATCTGACAGAAGATGATTATCTGAGTTGGTCACTTACCTGGTTTAACAGTCCAGTCCATCTCCCTGGAAAGGGGCGCAATCCAGCCGCTGGACTGTAGACGTGCGTCACCCAGAATGTCCCCAGTGCTGCAGTCACGGAGGACCCAAAGGAAGCCGATCCTGGACAGGGTTACAGATCAGGCAGGAACCAAATGGTGACAGGATCCAGGCTTCCAGACATTCACAAGCTCCCAGGCAGGTTCAGAGTCCAACAGAGTCTGGAAGCATGACCAGGCGGTCATGCACAGAAGCAGACAGGATCATGTGCAGATGGGGAGGCTCAGTGGAAGAGGGTAGCCGAGACAGGACATGGAACCAGAACTTGATGCAGGACCTTTAAACTGGTCTCCAAGTTGGAGCAAGGCTTACTGGAATAAAAACTGAACCTTGCCACGCTACAGAGCCAAAAACCCAGAGGACTCATCAGGGGGAGGAACAGTGGACGAGCAGGAGATGAGACAGACACAAAACCCTCCTTCCACTGGCCGCCAGGATCCAGGACAAGAACCTTGGAATCAACATAACAGACAGGCTAACAGAAAAACAAATAATTATCTGGCCCTGAATGCTCAGGCTGAACAGAATAAAAACCAAAGGAAACAGGTAAGGGGAATAAATGATAATTGAGGCAGGGAGGGAAAATGACAAGTGAAAGAAAAAAACAATTAAGGGAGAGCAAACAGGCCAGATCATGACAGTAGAATAGAATAGAATTCAACTTTATTGTCATTACACTGTCAGAAGTACAAAGCAATTCATTTCGCTCTCTGCATTTAACCTATCCCCTTGGGGAGCAGTGGGCTGCCATTTTGGGGCGCCTGGGGAGCAGAGTTGGGTTAAGTGTCTTGCTCCGAGACTCAGAGTGCAGGATGTGGGGATTGAAGCAGATACTTGCAGCCTTCTAAGAGCACAAGCGTACTGCTCTAACCACTAGGCCACCACCTACCGAATCAAACTTACCTTCCCACGATTTTAAATGCAAAGTAATCCAACAGGCAACAACACCACATCTGATCAGAATGGGGGCTGTCATCTTCCCCTATTTATTCCCTTGGCCAGTGACAGGTCCCTGCTGGCATGCTGATGGTACTCTAGGTGTGGGGTTGGGTACTTCAGTGAGCGGTCTTATTCTTGATGGTTTTCAGGCCGAACCTGGGGATCGTGGCCCTGTGTGGTCCCCCGGAGGTAGTTGTGCAGTATAGGACCTCGGACCCTGGGGCTCTCATCTAGATCTACCTTGGGCATGACTGGGTGCTGGCTGAGCATATGCGCTCGCTGCTGTGGTCCTGTGGGCCCTGTTCATTGTGGCCTATGGGGTAAGGACCCTCAGTGACTGGGCTCTGTTGGGGTTTGGCAACTCAGGGGTCAGGGTTCAACTCATACAGGTGAGGAAGCAGAATTCTAGGTGTTTTTGCTTTTTTGTTTTGTTTTCTATCATTTGATGCATTCTTTCCTGTCTTTCTATTTCTGTCTCCCCTCAGTTCTCATTCCCTCTTTCTTCCGTGTCTCCATTCAATCTCCATGCTGTTGTATATGATTTTACTTCCTAAATAATTGTCAATAAAGTTTTATTAACAAGTACCAGGCAGAACCTTATGGAAACAGTCATAATTTGCCAACTTGTGAAAGCAAAGCTGTTGGGCTATCATTTAGCTCTGGGACATCTATTCTCAGAGGGAAAACATGAAAAAAACAACAACATTCCTACCAAGTTTTTCTGTCTCAAATGCATAACTTCCCTTTAAAGCTGGGGCTGTTAGAGTAATTTGCCACACCTCATGACGCACAAATGTTTAGTTGAGGTCATTACAGAACATTCCTGCCTTATAGAGAGACAGTAGTTACTGTCATCTAACAGATTCATTTCTATTTTAAGTTTGTTTATTGCATATCTGTGACATCCTACAGTCAGCTCCCAAGTTGCCCAATTTCCTGTTTTTTCTATATGTATGTCCTGTGTTGACATGATGACTTCCAAATCAGCCAGACTGACACTCCAAGTGTTACTGTACCTTCAACCTCATTATTGTTGTTTGCTCTGATATGCACTGTGAATCCTAAGGTCTTATATAGACAGGTGTGTGCCTTTCCTAATCAAGTCCAATCAGTTTAATTAAACAAAGCTGGACTCCAATGAAGGAGCAAAATTATCTCAAGGAGGATCAGGAGAAATGGACAGCATGTGAGTTAAATATGAGTGTCATAGCAAAGGGTCTGAATACTAATGACCATTTCATATTTCAGTGTTTCTTTTTTATAGATGTGCAAAAAAAATCTACATTTATGTTTTTTTTTCTGTAAAGATGGGGTGCTACGTGTACATTAATGAAAAATGAAATTAATTTCTTTGATTTTAGCAAATGGCTGCAATAAAACAAAGAGTGAAAAATTGAAGGCGGGCCTAAATTTGCATAACTGATGTTGCTCACAGTGGTCTTAAGTGTGCTGAGGGGGCTTGTGTGTATGCCCAGTCATGAAAAGTTCTGAAAAGTAGGGAAGACTGGTGAGCACTTACTTAAATTCAGTGACTGTCACAGCAGAAAAGTAGAATTATACTGTATTGGAATATGCCTCAAGGGGCAAAACCTTTTCATGTGAATTTTGCTTGGGCCCCCAAAATTCCTTGAAATGGCCCTGAACAGGGGAGTTCGGTGGTATGTTAAGTCTTGAATGCCAATGGTAGAGTCAAAATATTTTTAATCTGTAAAAAATGGCTGCCAAGGACTGGCAACCTCTCCAGGGTATACACATTAAATGATAGAAAATGGTGTGGATGAAGCTTCAATTAAAAAGGCATAGTTTTTATAGTGGCATGAGAAATGTTCATTCCTCTTGAATGTTTCAGATTTTGACAGATGTCAGTGTATTTATTGGGGTTCTTAAACTAAAATATCTAAAGTAGTACATATTTGTAAAGTGTAAAGAAAGTAGTGTTGGACATAGATATATATATATTTTTATCTTGATTAATCTCAATTTAGTCTTGGAATTAATCTTAATCTAAATTAAAATGGCTCATTTGAATTCTGCCAAATGGCTTCTTGAATCAGAATCAGACTTTATTGCGGGATATTTTTGTTTTGCATTGCAACCGTTTACAGAAGAGAGAAATAAAAGATTGTAAATACAAATAGTCTAAAAATATTCAAGTTTTTAATTGGTTGCAGTCACGAATGCATGTTGGTGTCAACAAAAAAAAATTTATTCTGTAGAGAACTGACTTGTCAAAATGATGGATTGATAAATGGGAGGAGATTTTGAAATGACATGTTTGATTTTTGGCTAAGCTTCAGGAGTAATTTCTCCTGAAGAGTATAAAAAGTGCTAAGGAGTTCTCAGGTCTTAGTACAGACAAGTTGGACAACTGATCTGCAAGACTCACCAACAAAATAACAATGAACACTCTGTTTTTTCTTCCTCTCATTTGTATCCTCATCGGAAAAGGTAGAATTGTGTAGTATATTTTTTACTGTTTCTTTAAAACTGAACCCAATTTTTCTGTTAAAAAGCTTTTAAGAGAAAAAAAAATGTTAGACTGTTTTGCTGTTGCTAGAATTTTTAGTTTTTCAATTATAAAACAATTGAAAAATTAAAACAGTTTGAGCTTATCGGCCTGTTTTTTATTTAACAAAATATTTTTTTTCTCCTACTGTAGCAAGAGCCTTACAGTGTCTCTTCTGCCAAGATGAACTTTGTTCAAGTCCAGTGGCTAAGAACTGTTCCTCAGAGAGAATGTGTATGACAGCTTCTATCAAAGGTATTTTCCTTTTAATAAGTTTCACTCTATTATGATTTTTTTAAATAAAAAACAGTTTGTGTCTACTAAAAAAACTTTACTTGGACTATGCAGCTACTTCTACAGGAAACCCAGCAAAACTAATCTACAAGGACTGTGTTGCATCGTCTCTGTGTAAGAGCTCAGACATTCAGACTTATTCAGCAAACCTGGGTTTTCAAAGTGTAATTGCATCTGCTCAGTGCTGCAACACTGACAACTGCAATACACACACACTGAATGGTAAGTCCCATCATATATTGAGAGATTAAAATTTGCCATAGTTTTATGATCTTATGCCAAGTGAAAACATATATTTCTACTTGTTTTAGAGCCAAATTCTGGAAGAAGAAATGGACTACAATGCCTTGTTACTGACAGTGAAACATCTAAGCAAGACAATTCGATACCATGTGTGGGGGTGGAGACAAACTGCTTTGCAGCGTATTGTAAGTTTTAAGATCTAAGAACTTAAGAAACCTTATCTATGGATTTAAATGTAAACACACAAAATATAAAACCTATTTACAAAGATATAAACCAGGGTAATGTTTGAGAACTAGAGAACTAATTAGTGAACCATATATATAATTTCCAATTATCAAATGCTCAGTAGTAAACATGTGTGAGGGAATGTGCAAAACTTTTAATATGAAACTTTTGAACTGTCTTTGACATGTTGCCAAAATTAAGTTAACTTAAATATGTCTCTACTATCCATAGTTACTGAAGACTCTAAAACCTTCCCAGGACTGGGCTGTGTGTCCCCAAATACTTGTGCAGCAAGTGAGGATCTAAAAACCTTACCATTCATGGAAAATTTAGGATCAATTACAAGGGGACCAGCTTGCTGTGATAGTGATAACTGTAATCATTTGAATCGAATTGATCTCACCTCTACTACATCAACTTCTGCACCAACAACAACGCTTATTCCGTCAACAACTACAAGTACTGCTACTACTACTACCACCACTACTGCCACGGCAACCATAACATCTTCTGCTCCAACTACTACAACTGTGATACCAACCACCACAACTTCTGCTCCAGTCACCACAACTGCTTTACCAACTACTACAACTGTAGCCCCAACCAACACAACTGCTGCCCCAACAACCACTACTAATTCTCCAACTACCACAACTGCTGCTTCAACCACAACAACCGATGCTGCAACCACCACAACTGCTGCTCCAACTTCTACAACTGTGGCACCAACCACCACTACTATGGCTCCAACCACCACCACTGCTGCTCCAACAACCACAGCTACAGTTCCAACCACAACTGCTGCTGCCACAACTGCTGCCCCAACCACCACCACTGCAGCTCCAACAACAACAACTACAGTTCCAACAAAAACTGCTGCTATAACAATCACAACTGCTGCCCCAACCACCACCACTGTGGCTCCAACCACCACAACTGCTGCTTTAACCACCAAAACTTCTGTTCAAACTACTACAACTGTGGCACCAATCACAACAACTATGGCTCCAACAACCACAACTGCGGCTCCAACCACCACTACTGCTGCTACCACTACAACAAGTGCGTCGCCAACTACTACAACTGTAGCCCCAACCACAACAACTGCTGCCCCAACAACCACTACTAATTCTCCAACTACCACAACTGCTGCTTCAACCACAACAACTGATGCTGCAACCACAACAACTACTGCTCCAACTACTACAACTGTGGCACCAACCACCACAACTATGGCTCCAACCACCACCACTGCTGCTCCAACAACCACAGCTACAGTTCCAACAAAAACTGTGGTTCCAACAATCACAACTGCTGCCCCAACCACCACCACTGCGGCTCCAACCACCACAACTGCTGCTTTAACCACCACAACTTCTGTTCAAACTACTAAAACTGTGGCACCAATCACAACAACTATGGCTCATAAAACCACAACTGCTGCTCCAACCACAACAACTGCTGCTCCAACTACCACTACTGCTGCTCTGACAACCACAAATATGGCTTCAACATCCCAAACTGCTGCTCCCACTACTACAAGTGTGCTGCCAACTACTACCGCTGCAGCCCCAACCACCACAACTTCTTCTCCAACCACCACAACTGCTGCTCCTACAACCACAACTGTGGCACCAACCACAACGACTGATACCCCAACAACCACAACTGCTGCTCCAACTACTACAACTGTGATGTCAA
>NW_015150741.1:714173-714507 GCF_000732505.1 Cyprinodon variegatus
AACTACAACGGTGGAGCAAACAGCTGCCACTTCAACCACAAACACTGATGCTTCAACTACCACCACTTCTGCTCCAACAACCACAACTACAGCTTCAAGCACAACTACTGCTCCAACAACCACAACTGCTGCCCCAACCACAATCACCGTGGCTCCAACCACCACAACTGTGGCTCAAACCACCACAAATCCTGTTTCAACTACTACAACTGTGGCACCAACCACAACGACTGATACCCCAACAACCACAACTGCTGCTCCAACTACTACAACTGTGGCACCAACCACAACGACTGATACCCCAACAACCACAACTGCTGCTCCAACTACTACA
>NW_015150741.1:717142-717972 GCF_000732505.1 Cyprinodon variegatus
TCTTATCACCACCACTGCTGCTCCCACAACCCCAACTGCTTTTCAAACAACTACAACAGTGAAACCAATCACCACAACTGCTGTTCCTACCACCACCACTACTGCTCGGACCTCCACAAGCCTTGCTCCTACCACAACAACTATGGGTCAATCAACCACAACTGCAATTCTAACCACAACTGCTGCTCCAACAACAACCGCCTCTCCAATTACCACTACAGCTGTTCCAACAACCCCTACTGCTTCTCCGACAACAACTACTGAGGCTCCAACAACCACAACTGCTGCTCCAACCACAACAACTGATGCTGCAAGTTCTACAACTGCTGCTCCAACAACAACTGCCTCTCCAACCACCACTACAGCTGTTCCAACCACCAGTACTGCTGCTCCAACAACGACTACTGAGGCTCCAACTACCACAACTGGGGCTCCAACCACCACCACTGTTTTTCTGACAACCACAACTATGGCTCCAACATCCACAACTGCTGCTCCCACTACTACAAATGTGGTGCTAACTACTACAACTGCAGCCCTAACCACCACAACTTCAGCTCCAACCACCACAACTGCTGCTCCAACAACCACTACTGAGGCCCCAACTACCACAACTGCTCCTCCAGCCACAACAACTGAAGCTGCAACCTCCACAACTGCTGCTTCAACTACTACAACTGTGACACCAACCACCACCACTACGGTTCTAACAACCACAGCTGCTCCTCCAACCACCACAACTATAGTTCCAACCACACCTGCTGCTCCAACTACCACAACTGCTGCCCCAACCACCACCACTGCTGCTCCAACCACCACAACTGCTGCTC
>NW_015150741.1:719363-720802 GCF_000732505.1 Cyprinodon variegatus
AACTGCTGCTCCCACTACTACAAATGTGGTGCCAACTAGTACAACTGCAGCTCTAACCACCATAACTTCAGCTCCAACCACCACAACTGCTGCTCAAACAACCACTACTGAGGCTCCTACTACCACAACCTCTCCTCCAACCATAACAACTGAAGCTGTAACCTACACAACTGCTGCTCCAATCACTACAATTGTGCCACCAACCACCACCACTATGTTTCCAACAGCCACAGCTGCTGCTCCAACAACCACAACTACAGTTCCAACCAAAACTGCTGCTCCAACTGCCACAACTGCTGTTCCTTCCACCACCACCACTGCTCCAACCACCACAACCCTTGCTCCTACCACAACAACTATGGGTCCATCAACCACAACTGCTGCTCCAACAACCACTACTGAGGCTCGTACTACCACAACTGCTGCCCCAACCACCACCACTGCTGCTATAACCACCAAAACTTCTTCTCCAATGTCCACTACTGCTGACGCAACAACCACAACTGCTTTTCAGACTACTACAACTTTGACAGCAATCACCATAACTGCTGCTCCTACCACCACCACTACTGCTCCAACCACCACAAGCATTCCTCCTACCACAACTATGGGTCCACCAACCACAACTGCAGTTCCAGCCACAACTGCCTCTCCAACCACCTCTATTGCTGTTCCAACCACCACTACTGCTGCTCCGACAACCACTACTGAGGGTCCAACTACCACAACTGCGGCTCCAACCACCACTACTGCTGTTCTAACAACCACAACTATGGCTCCAACATCCACAACTGCTGCTCCCACTACTACAAATGTGGTGCCAACTACTACAACTGCAGCCCTTACCACAACAACTTCAGCTCCAACCACCACTACTGCTGCTCCAACAACCACAACTGCTGCTCCAACCACCACTATTTCTGTTCTGACAACCACAGCTATGGCTCGAACATCCACAACTGCGTCTCCTACTGCTACAAGTGTGTCGCCAACTACTACAACTGCTGCTCCAACCACAACAACTGAAGCTACAACCTCCAAAACTGCTGCTTCAACTACTACAACTGTGACACCAATCACCACAACTGCTGCTCCTACCACCACCACTACTGCTCCAAAAGCCACAAGCCTTGCTCCTACCACAACAACTATGGGTACATTAACCACAACTGCAGTTCCAACCACAACTGCTGCTCCAACAACGACTGCCTCTCCAACCACCACTACTGCTGCTCCGACAACCACTACTAAAGCTCCAACTACCACTACTGCTTCTCCCACTACTACAAGTGTGTTGCCAACTTCTACAACTGCAGCACCAACCACCACAACTGCTGCTCCAACATCCTCTGCTAATTCTGCAACTTCCACCATTGCTGCTTCAACCACAACAACTGATGCTGCAACCTCCACAACTGCTGCTCCAACTACTACAACTG
>NW_015150741.1:722744-728805 GCF_000732505.1 Cyprinodon variegatus
CCAACTACTACAACTGCAGCCCCAACCACCACAACAGCTGTTCAAACCACTATAACTTCTGCTACCACCACCACCACTGCAGCCCCAACCACCACAACTGCTGCTCATACCTCAACATCTATGGCTCCAACCACAACTACTGTGGCTCTAACCACTACTACTAATGGCCCAACTACCACAACTGCTTTTCAAACCACCACTACTGCTCTTCCAACAACCACTACTGCTGCTCCAATAACCACTACTAAGGCTTCAACTGTGGCTCTAACCACTACAACTGCTTCCCCGACCACCACCACTGTGGCTCCAATCATCACAACTACAGTTCCAACCACAACTGCATCTCCAACAACCACAACTGCTGCCCCAACCACCACCACTGTGGCTCCAACTACCACAACCGCTGCTCCAACCACAACAACTGGTGTTCCAACCACCAACACTGCTGCAACTACCACCATAACCCTTTCTCCTATCACAACAACTAAGGCTCCAAAAACCATAACTTCTGCTCATACCAACATAACTACAGTTCCAACCACAACTGCTGCTCCAACAACCACAACTGCTGCCCCATCCACCACCACTGCGGCTCCAACCACCACCACTGCGTCTCCAACCACCACAACTGCTGCTCCAACCACCACAACTTTTGTTCCAATTACTTCAACTGTGGCACAAACTACCACCACTATAGCTCCAGCTGTTCAAACCACTACAGCTTCTGCCTCCACCAGCACCACTGCAGCCCCAACCACCACAACTGCTGCTCATACCTCAACATCTATGGCTCCAACCACTACTACTGTGGCTCGAACCACCACTACTAATGGCCCAACTACCACAACTGCTTTTCAAACAACCACAACTGTTGCTCCAATCATCACAACTACAGTTCCAACCACAACTGCTTCTCCAACAACCACAACTGCTGCCCCAACCACCATCACTGCTGCTCCAACCAGCACAACTACAGTTCCAACCACAACTGCTGCTCCAGCAACCACAACTGCTGCACCAACCACCACCACTGCGGCTCCAACTATCACAACTGCTGTACCAACCACCACAACTGCTTTTCCAACTACTACAACCATGGAGCCAACAACTGCTGCTCCAACTACAACAACTGATGCTCCAACCAACCCCACTGCTGCTCTTACCACCACAACCCTTTCTTCTATCACAACAACTAAGGCTCCAACAACCACATCTGCTTCTCCAACCACCCCAACAGCTCTTCAAACCACTACAACATCTGCTCCTACCGCCACCACCACCACTGTAGCCCCAACCACCACAAATACTGCTCATACTTCAACATCCATGGCTCAACGCACTACTACTGTGGCTCTAACCACCACTACTAAGGTCCCAACTACCACAACTGCTATTCAAACCACCACAACTTCTGCTCCAACCACCACAACTGCTCCTTCAACCACCACTACTGCCGCTCCAACAACCACTACTGAGGCTCTAAGTACCACAACTGTAGCTCCAACCACCACCACTGCTGCTACTTCAACATCTATTGTTCCAACCACCACTATTGTGGCTCCAACATCCACTACTAAGTCTCAAACTACCACAACTATGGCTCCAACAACCATTACTAATGCACCAACTACCACAACTGCTGTTCTAACTACCACAACTGCTTCTCCGTCCACCACAACTGATGCTCCAACCACCACAACAACTGCTGCTCCAACAACCACTACTAATTCTCCAACTACCACAACTGCTGCTCCAATCACTACGACTTCTGCTCCAACCACCACCACTTCTGGCCAAACCACCACAACAACTGCTGTTCCAACAACCACTACTGATGCACCAACTACTACAACTACTGCTACCAGCAGAACTCCAGCTACTACCACTACAACTCTGGCTCCAGCGACCACTACAACCTTGAAACCCACCACGCAAACAACTATAACCACAACCAGTAGTGCATCTCATGTCAGATTGGGTCTTCTTCATCTGCTATTTGTACTGTTTGTTTTTATTTTCTAAGTGTTTGAAATAGGACACAAAAATGATTCTGATTGAAAAAAAATCAATGTATTTGAAAAGCATATAGCCCATCATATAGCACAGCATTCTGCCCTGTTCTGAATGAGCAGCGTGTGTTCCCCTTACAACAATGGAAAAGTAGTTAGAGTCAAAACAAATTACAGACACTTTGGTTAACAGTAACATGTTATGAATAAACCTTGAGAAAGAATCTGGTTTGTTATGGGAAGAAGCTATGTCTGGTCTACAAACACCCCTCACCAGAGAATGTTGTGGCCTTCAAGGTGAAACAGACTGAGTGAAAACTTTTATGGTGAGTAGATAGGATAAATTAATATATAATAGAAGAGAACAAAATACAAGTTAAAAAAAATAAAGTATAAAACCTTTATTTAAATTTGTTCTTCATGTATGATATTAGCTTTATGTTATAACAAGTCTTGTGTGAACCAGTAAAATGTATATACTTTTTTTTACTTTTAGGATTGCACATTTGAATAATAAGTAAAATATTTAGACTTTCTATCTCACAATGAACATGGCTCGCACACTACATTTTTATGTTTAAATTATTTTTGCCTAAATAAAGAGTTTAAAGTCTTAATTAAATTAAGAATTTCATGGAAGTTTGAGTATTGTTTACTGTCTTCCCTTTAAGTAGTTTTATCAGATCACAACATATTTTCCTCAGTGGTTATGCACTAAGCTTAAAAGTCAAGATGCCCACCCACTTATTTTCTAGTTTTGTAGTTGACCTTATGCCTCTAATGGAGGGGAGGAGAGATATATCCTAGATGAGATCTAGTTTTTTAGGGCATAACCAATTCAAGATAGGGCTGAATGAGTTTGCCAAAAGTCTAAATAACAATGCTTTGCAACCTTTCTTTTTTTACTCTAATTATTCCTTGCAATAACCATTAGCATGTTTCACTTGCTTATCTAGACTACTTTCTCGCAGGACTTTATGGTAAAAAAAATTACTTAGGCAAAGTTGTACTCGCATGCAAGGATCTGCATCCTAGCTGAAACTCTTTCTTCTCTTTAAATAAATCAGCTTAAAGCATATCATAGCCATCTGCTTATCTATTAGTGGCTGCATTTCCATCAACCATCAAATTCCGCAAATTGTGATTACCAACATAAATGTAGCTAAATTGAAACGTTTTTCCATAAGTTTTTACACCTTGATGTGGTGCTTTTTTGGTTACATCGAAAGTATTATATTCAGCAAAACTGCAATGGAAAGACTTTTTTAGTATGAAAGGAGATGCCAGCTCCAACTGAAAAGGCATGACAGGGATAATGGATTGCAAAATTATGCAACGTTCAGACCTGCAGGAGCATGCAGCAGGAGCAGCAAAAATGCCTGTACTACTTCATTTTTGATGCTTGTACAGGCGGAGCTACCCTATACTTTCTTTGCCTGTAACAAAGGCGGCTATATTTTCTGTCATCAACGGGTAAAAAGTAGTTTTAATATGTTTTTAAGAGACAGCCCACCTGAAAACTTCATCTGTGCAGTCAGCTAATCTAGACTACGATGCTGCCTTCAAATATTATTAGGCTATCGGAGCCACTCAGACCCCCGCTGTCACTGGGAATCCTGTTCAACGGCAGCCTCTGGCCCGGTTGCCTCTGTTCGCGGTGGCTGGAAGGTGTTTGTTACGTTCAAAAATGTAGGTTCATAAAAGAGAAACTGAGTCTGCACAGGATAGGGATTTTTGACCTCTGCAGAGGGAGAGAGCCACGTTCAGCCACATCTGCTCTCTGGTGGGTTTCCTCAGCAGACTTTTTTTAGCAGATCATAACACATGGGGTGGGTTACAGAACAGTGTTCTTCTGACAAGCCAATTGATCAGTTCATAGGACAAAATGCTCCTTCTGATTGAATCACAGAATAGAGTGGTCTCCTAATAACTGTGATTATCCTTGCACAAACATCAGCAGTTTTCTACCACCATTGCATGACAGTTTGCAGTAAACAGAGTGAAGCATCTCATTTCTTCAATGTTCTATATGTACACACATTAACTTTATAATCATCAATGAATAAACCTGACAGTGTTTTTCACATACGTAAGGAGGAATGATCATAGCGATCTGCATCAGCAGTGCTGTGTCTGTTTCCCTGCCAGCTCCCAGATCACCTTTCTGATAGGTTGATGTGACGCGTCGAGCAGCAAAACTTCAATATTTCCAACTGTTGCAGCTGCCGTTTCTAAAGTGTATCAGGCGCATCACAAGCCCTGCTGCTCAAAACGTGCTGCCGGACCTTTTGCTGCGCATTGATAACGTCTATCATTGACTTTGCATTTAACCTAGCTTGCTCTGCTGCTTGCAGTCTGAACGTAGTTTAGTTTAGTTTCCGCTGTTCCTAAATTACACCTGACAGCTCGAACCTCTATCTGCCATGTCTTTTACTGACCCTGACTTCTCATCTATATAAGTTTCCTCACTTGCACTCATTATTGTTGGTTGGTGCTTTGGCACCTTTTCCTTGACCCTGTATACCTTTCTATAGATTTACTTATTAAATCCTTAAATTAATTAGGTGGCTTTCAAGTTCCTTTCTACATTTTGTTTCTACTACAACCTCACGATACATGACTCTGATGAGTGAGGGGTGTGTTTTTTAAGTCTTCATCAATATTGCTTTTTTATTCCTTTATTTAAGATTAGCTCACCCCCTGATAATATAGAAAATACTTAGTAGACCGTTTCAACCTGTTTTGAATAAATCGCTCATAATCTTTCATTGTAAATAAGAAATCTGGCGTGTCAGTTTACTTATCTTTTTCCTCAGTCTTGTCCAATGATCCCATGACCTTCCATCAACCCATCACTGCTAGTGGAATGTTCTCATCTGAAGCAGTGGGCATCCAGTCACCTCTTTAATGTCTGCATCTCAGCAGCTGCACACCATTCCTCCTTCTGAAGTTTAGGTGTAAAGTGCCCAATGTCTCTTCAAACAAAAAGTCCATTGTTCATTTTGAAACATTTCCATCTGTAGTGTAGTCAAAACTATTCAAACAAAATAAACATGCCTGCCACGTCTTTTTTTTTTGCTTCTAAAGGCTAAGATATTAGTAAACAAACCGAAAAAGACAAACATACAGACACAAACAACGACAAACATGTAAGACTGCTCCTAATGGGCGCGCAATTCCACCCCAACAAGTCCTCGAGCTTCAAACCACCATATCCATCTGTACCTCATAGGTATTATCAGAACCAGAGAGGAATTAAAAACAAACTCAGAGCTCTCCAGAATGGGGTTAATGGACATCTTAAACAAAACACAATGAAGGATGAGACTTTCCCAGCCTGTCCTGGGAGAAAAATTTTAACATTTAACGAACACAGCCTGAAAAACAAAACAAAAACATATTTTAGCAAAACAATCTCCTCATTCTCCTTAAATGGGCCTCCAAATTATCATGCCTGCTCACTGACAGCCTCACTGTCACTCTCTACAAGCAGGGCAAAAGTAGATGATCCCTCAGGTTTGTCACCAGGAAAAAGCAATCAAACAGTTAATCAATTAGTCAATAGTTAATCACTTCATTCACAGAAATTAGTAAGGTTAGTGGAATTCAACAAGTCATGCAAAGAAAGTAAGGCCCACATGAACAGTGAAAAGATAAGTGTTAGTAATGATTAAAGATGCAAATTAATCAGTTTGTGCTTAGGCAGTTTCCAAACGGCATTATACACAGATAAAAATAATAATGGATAAAAACTGGAGGCTGAAAAACCCAGGGTCAGGTCACACCGAAATTGTTTTTAACTCTCCAGCCTTGTTTATAAAAGTTTGACCCAGCTAATCTGCTGAGCTCCTGAGTGTATCTTGGCCATATGCTGTTTCCAGTTCCAGCTCGAAGTGTGATTTATCCTGTCCCTAATCAATCTCTAATGCAATCGTAACGAGAGAAAATGAACATTTCCCAATTTAAACATAAATCATGATCTCTTCACCAGTCCGGTCTTAAGACCTCTGCACCAGTGCTTTTCAGCCTAATTTAGGATCCTTTGTAAACCA
>NW_015150741.1:730679-731697 GCF_000732505.1 Cyprinodon variegatus
TCACAGCTGACACGGTAGCATTAGAAAATATTACTGTACACTGAGAATTTTTATATGCCATCACAGTAACTCACAAGTTGCTAGTTTTCTTTTGTTGTTTCGATTTATTTTATTTATTTATTTATTCCAAGCCGGGGATTTTATTTTCTATTGTGTTTTGAATTCTGAATATCTTTTTATTTATCAAACTCCTGAACAATGTCTTTTCAAAGTAACCACTTTTGGTTTAGCACACCCAAAAATTTTGGTAGGGGAAGAGGTTTTCTTGCTTACATTCTTTTTCCTGTTGATAGTCCTACTCCAAGTGGTCTTATACCTTCATTAGATGAAATTCCTAGTGCTAGGATCCATAACCCTGTTGACAATTATGCCAACACACCTACACCAAACCCTACTAGTGACAGTTCTGAGTGTGTAACTGCCCAGATGAAATCTGTTATCCAACAGATAGGACATCAGCTGGCTGACAGTATCAGTTCACACATGCAGCCACATAACACAGTTGCTCCCAGTTCTACAACCACACAAACTGTAGTGAGTACTGTGGATCAGCCCGGTTGTGTATCTGATGTATCCCAAGTTCATGTTGTCACACAGAAAAAAGTCAAAGAACCTCCATGCTTTGCAGGTAATGGTTCAGACTCCATTACAGTGCATGGCTGGGAAGATCAGATGAGAACATTCATTTGGAAAAGTGATGTTAAAATTGAAGAACAGGCTGATGAAATCCTTATGTATCTGAGGGGAAAGGCTAAGGATGTAGTTCAGTTTGGGATTAGAAACAGCAACATTAACATTACTGCTCACCCTGAAATGATTTATAGTCTTCTCAGAAAACATTTCAGCTCTACTAAATACGCTGCTGTCCCCTTAGCTGGCTTTTACTCGACTTTACCCGAAGACCAGGAAGACCCATATGACTACTGGCTCAGACTAAATAAAGCAGCTGACTTTGCCTCTGACTGCCTGAAGGAGCAGGGCAAATCATTTGAAAACCCTGAGATCAAGCTTACATCAA
>NW_015150741.1:732668-735268 GCF_000732505.1 Cyprinodon variegatus
GAAAGTCAAGAGTTGTGTGACCCTGAAACCACAGAGTGAACACATTGTCTGGAGCAAATTACCTGAGTCACCACTGATGTCGGCAGGCAGTAGAGTAATTATTGAGCCAACACGGTCTAAAGCTGGGACAATACAAATCCTTCTTGGCAGATGACACAAATGGACTCATGAGGTATAAGAAGGAGGTGATGACCTTGTTCGGGGCTCAATCTTTGCCAGACGCTTGCTGACGTTTTTTGAGCCCACAGCTGTGCCAACTCCAAGCAATTTCTCTGTCCTCTAACGACCTGACCTGGAATGAACTCTGTTACTTTTTTACTGCTGTTTTATAGTCCTTTTTTATATGGTTTTACCCAGTTTGAGTTAAGAGTAGTAAATAACAAGAATTAAAATAAAAAATTTTATGCAATTAAAATTACATAAAATAAAATTATAACAATATAATTAATCATGATCATGTAGCAGAGAGAATTGATTTACCCCACTATGAGATCAGATTGAGTAGTGGTAGTGAACAAGATCTCTTCTTTTCATTTATCCTCACCAGGGGCAGCTGGCCAATAGAGGGCGCTAGGGGACCGCCCTCCCAGCCAGATCACAACAGAAAGCATTTTTCATAAGAATTTTACAAAGTAAGACCTCTAAAACTTCATACTTTTGTATTCAAAAGTTTGATATATCCCCTAATATTTAAAATAATAATTCATGATTTTTCAAAAGTACAAACATCTGTTTAGAATATGTTTTTCCTGCATGGCTACTGTCTGTAAATCTCAAGTTCAGCTCTGGGGCGTTCGAAAAGTCGCTCCGAGAAGGTGGGATTTTTTTAACAGATTAGCCGATAGCATTGCCAGAATTATTCCAAGAAGGGCGACAATTTTATCGCCCCAAGCCTAGACCGTAGACTTCACTCAGCGGACGCCATTTTTTTACGACAGCAGCACAATGACCAGTGTGATAAGACCGAGCATTAACTCTGTAAGATCTCTCCTTCAAGAGCCATTTGAGAGAACTTTGATGAAGAATCTTCAGGTAAAAGACCTAGGCTCTGATAAACCTGACCTCGCCATCAAACAGCCAGCAAGCGAGAAGGGAAAGCGGTATGTGAGAGGCTTCTCTCGTACCTGGTACACCAGGAAGGCTTGGCTAACTGGATGCAGCTATGCTAACGCCTTATTTTGTTTTCCTTGTCTGCTGTTTAAAACAGCTGGGGCAGATCCTGCCTGGACAGTTCCAGGAGTGAGGGACATGAAACATCTGTCTGAGAAAATTAAAAAACATGACAACACAAGAGCACACATGGCTAACTCCGTGAAGCTAGACGTATTAGCACGGCAGAACATCGCTACACAGCTGGATGACAGTCACAGGCTGGCGGTCAGGTAACACAACCAGGAGGTGGATAAAAACCGACATGTTTTATCTAAAATAATTGATTGTGTTAAGTTTTTGTGCAATTTTGAATTGGCCTTGCATGGACACGATGAGACAGACTCATCAGAAAACCCCGGTATTTTTCGGGGGCTGGTAGATTTTGTTGCCTCCCTGGGTGATGTGCTGGAGGAGCACCTGCAGACGGCAACTGTGTTTCGAAGACGGTCCAGAACGAGCTGCTGGACTGCATGTTGTCTGTGGTGAGGAGTTACATTTTGGAGGAAGAACAGATAGCTAATTTTGTTGCTTTTCAAGCAGACAAGACGACGGACATTTCCACCCTCTTTCAGCTGGTGCTGGTGCTGCGCTACATTGATGGCAGCAATAACATACAGGAACGGTTCCAGGAGTTTATTAGGATCCAGAATCCATCTGCGGACACCATCAGCTCAGCGCTCCTGGAGAGGCTACACGCCATCCTCCCAGATGGACAGAAGGCCAAACATATCGCCCAGGCTTATGAGGGGGTAGCTGTAATGAGAGGGGCCACCGGCGGTGTACAGCACAAAATCATGGATGTTTATGAAAACGCCCATTACATACACTGCTACGCACATCAGCTGAATCTCATCATGCAGCAGGCGACATCCCACATGCCCAAGATTGGCATGTTTTTTTCCTACCTGTCTGGATTTTTTGCCTTCTTCTCCAGGTCACCAAAGCGAACCGCAGTACTGGATCAGGTGGTTTCTCATAGACTACCCAAAACCTTTCCAACACGCTGGAACTTCCACAGCCGTGCGGTAAACAAGGTTTATGAGCACAAAGACGACCTGCTGAAGTGTTTGCAGACCATCAGAGACTCGAGCAATTTTGACAATCAGACTACCAGAGAGGCTGGGGGCTTTGTCAGGATGCTGGAAGATGAGGCTTTCTGTTTTTTTCTGGCACTGTTTCACAGAATCATGCCTCATGTGGACATGCTGTTCAACCAGCTGCAGAAGAGGAACATCGACCCTGTCTGGATTAAAGCTCTCCTTCAGCGGTTCAGAGACAGCATGCTCAAGATCAGGTAAATTATCTTCTTTAAATTAAGCCAGAAAGTTATTTTCAGAGTAGTTACTCAATCAAGTGTAAAAGTCACGCCATCAAAGTAAATTGTTCTAATAGAGCCCTTCCTCTCTTTCATTATTATCTCTGAGATGATCATACACATGTGAACTCAA
>NW_015150741.1:737245-739863 GCF_000732505.1 Cyprinodon variegatus
AAACATAATTCAAACACAATAGCTGTTGCTACACAGAACTCGTATTGCCTACCTGGAATGGGTGACAATAGCTAATTAAACCTTTGGCTCTCAAAATGGTATCGGTGCCCTATTTTTTCATACTCGCCAATATAGATACCACCATTTTAGTGCTGGAGTGGGGCTGGCCCGATACAGCTACCGGTGCAACTCTAGTTTGCATAATAAAGTGAATCATTCATGCTGAGCCATTTTCTAATTTACCCATCATTATCTAACTCTTTTAAGATCCTAGTTTTGGCTTCAAGTCACACTAAAGTAGAGCTCAGGGGAAGACTTACAAAACTTGCTTTTAAGTTATGACATACTTTTTAGAGAGATGGAATCCAAAGTGTTTTGAAAATTGCTAGATCTATCTTCTCAGACTGACAGGCAGATCATAGATAATTATAGGTGTCTTCCCCATGCGCTAAGAACAAAGACACAACCCTCTCAAGAAAATAATAGAACCAATTTATAAATAGTTCTTAAAACCTCAGTGTCCTAAATAGCAATCTTTCTCAAAGAACAAAGAGTCCGTAAAGTCATTGCTAAACCAACTGGCCAAGATAACATTTATGTAGGCCTAGTGGTTTTAAATTTATCAATAATGAAAGCTTGACAAGTCAAAGAGCTTTACCAAGTTACCAACAGAAATCAGAGTTCTTTCCACTGACTAAGGAACGCGACAGGGATCACTGATTAGTCCTCTTTTGTTTGCTCTGATTATAAAACCTCTTTCTATTGCACTTAAATCAAAACCAGAAATATGTGGAATTCACAGAGGCAGGCTGACCCATAACCTGTGCCTATATGCTGATGATTTATTATTGTACATCTCTGACCCTATAAATAGTCTACCACATGTGATGAAAATTTTACAAACATTTGGTGTTTTTTCTGGATACAAGTTGAATTTTAACAAAAGTGAGTGTTTTCCTATAAATGCCAAAGCTTGTTCTCTTTAGGATACTGATGTTCCATTTTACACGTCTAGAGATAGGTTTAAGTATTTAGGGATTAATCTAACTCCGACTTCACCTCGTTGGGGGATAGGCTAAAATCAGATTTTGAGAGATGGACTGCCATCAATCTGGCATTGGTTGGTAGAATTAATTGTATAAAAATTATTGTTCTCCCTAGATTTCTTGACCTTTTCCAGTGTCTCCCAATATGTTTGCCAAAATAATTTTTTAAGTCTATAGATAGGTGTACTACATCGTTTATATGGGCAAGTGAAATTCCCAGAATACAAAAAACATTTCTCCAGAATCATCGCACTGATGTTCGATTGGGATTGCCAAATTTACAAATATATTATTGGACGGCAAATTGCCAGAAGATACTATATTGGTATCATCNGTCTATAGATAGGTGTACTACATCGTTTATATGGGCAAGTGAAATTCCCAGAATACAAAAAACATTTCTCCAGAATCATCGCACTGATGTTCGATTGGGATTGCCAAATTTACAAATATATTATTGGACGGCAAATTGCCAGAAGATACTATATTGGTATCATCCGTCATCAGATCATGTCTGGTGTGAAACCGAAAACAACTCATGTCCTTCAACATCACTTCCAGACTTAGTAACCTCCAGAGTCTCTATATCCATTTCATCATACTCTACAAATCCTATAGTGATGCAGACTTTACTTATTTGGCATCAAATCAGAAAACATATGGGCCTTAATCAGTTTTCCATACTGGTGCCCATTTGCGATAATCAGGCATTTGCTCCAGCTAACATAGACGCAGCCTTTTTGAGATGGAAAAGACAAGGCCATGTCAGGTTTAAAGATTTGTATAAGGAAGGGGTTTTTGCAAGTTTCAGTGATCTATGTGTAAAATTTAATCTTACCAATTCAGACTAGTTTAGGTATTTACAGATTCCCCACTTTATTTCTACTAACACACCAGACTTTCCAAATGAACCAGAGCCTACTGTTTTGGATGATATGTTTGCACTCTCTCCTGATCTAAAAGGCCTAATTTCTAGAATTCACGCCATAATCACCTCACAAGGGGAGAATATATATGTTAAGGTGAAAGTAAAGTGGGATAATGAAATGGGAGAGCTAATTCCAGATAGCATAGGGGAAGATGCTGTGCAAGGGGTGAATGGGACTACATCCTGTGCACGTTTAGCTTTAATCCAGTTTGAAATCTTACACAGGATGCATTATTTTAAAGCTAGACTGGCAAAAATATTTGAGAATGTGGATGAAAATTGTAATAGATGCCATAGTGCCCCCGGAACTTTAACACATATGTTTTGGTCATGCCCATCCTTGAACTCATTTTGGTTTGGAGTGTATAAAACGATATCTGAAATCATAGGAATAGATTGTCAGCCTAATATGTATACCTTAATTTATGGAACAATACCACTGGATAGTATGGGTATCTCTAGGTTCAAAGATATAATAGCCTTTTCAACTTTGATCGCTACAGTAGAAGACAAATACTGTTACACTGGAAATTGTCCTGTCCACCAATATTATCTGAATGGATGCCTGATCTAATGTTGTACCTTAAATTAGAAAAGATCAAATATACACTAAGAGGGTCCAGTGATTGGTTTTATGGTGTTTC
>NW_015150741.1:742000-744947 GCF_000732505.1 Cyprinodon variegatus
TTAATACAGTTCCTGAGAATACCTAAGAGTAATGCAGCGAAATCTAATGGCCAAGACCTACTGAAGTTAAGTGCATATAATAAATAAGGTTTTACTTTTTCTTTTAAGTATGGTAGGAATATTTGTTCATATATGCATAGACGTTGTTAATTTTTATTGCTGTGTTTATGCTACACCCTAGTGGTTGTATTTTGTATTTGTAGTGAAGACTACTACTTTTTATTTTTTTTGTTTTTCTTTGCTTTTTGGTCTAAGATGTATATATATATATATATATATATATATATATATATGTATGTATATATATATATGTATGTATATATATATATATATATAGACTCACAATTTTTTTTTAATTACTTTTTGATTTTGTGGGTAGGCGCACAGTAGTTTTGAGGGGTGGTGGGGTGTAATTTGTAATGTTAAAAAAAAAACTAAAACAAATGTGTCTTGAGCCATGAATGTAACTGTTTGTCTTGTGTTTGATAAAAAGAGATCTCAAAAAAAAAAAAACATCACAGTGGCAGACAGCCAAGAAAGAGTCTCAGGTATGAAAAACTGGACAGCACCAGGCCCCGATATGATACACGCCTACTGGCTTAAGAAACTTACGGCTCTCCACGAACACTTGGCATCACAAATGAACCAGCTACTGAGAGATGGCTAACCGAAGGACGCATAATCTTGAACCGGAAGGACCCCTCAAAGGTGACAGTCCCATCCCACTATCTTACTTAACCTGCCTCTCCACAACCTAGAAGCTCATGTCCGGGATCATAAATGATAAGATAAGCGGGCACATGGATCAATACATGATCACAGCTCAGAAGGGAATTGGCAATCTCAGACAATGTGGAACAGATGAAGTACCAGAGATTCCTTTAGGGAGAATAAGCCCCTACACAGGATGTACCACCGGAACATAATCGAAGTGGCAGATATCAGGAAATCCTACCAATGGCTAGACAAAGCCGGATTAAAGGACAGTACAGAGGCACTCATTATGCTTGCACAGGAGCAGGCCCTAAGCACCAGAGCAATAGAGGCCCAGATCTACCACAACTGACAAGACCCCAGTTGCAGACTGTGCAAAGAGGCCCCTGAGACAATCCAGAACATAACTGCAGGGTGCAAGATGCTCGCAGAGAAAGCTTAAATGGAGCACCATAACCAAGTGACTTGAATAGTCTACATGAACATTTGTGCAGAGTATGGGCTGGTCAAAGTGGGAAACACCTCTAAAGGTGATAAAGAATGATCAAGCCCAGATCCTGTGGGACTTTTAGATACAGACAGACCGAATGGTAATGGCAAACCAACCGGACATTGTGGAGGTGGACAAAAAAACAGACGAAAGCCGTTGGGGTTGACATAGCAATACCAAGTGATTACAACATCAGAAAAAAAGAACAAGAAAAACTAGAGAAATACCAGGGGCTCAGAGAAGAGCTGGAGAAAACCTGGAAGGTCAAGGCATCATTGGTACCTGTGGTCATTGGGCAATCGGGGCAGTGACGCCCAAACTGGAGGAGTGGTTACAGCAGATCGCTTGAAATACATCAGAAATCTTGGTCCCGAAAAGTGCAGCTCTAGGAACAGCAAAGATGCTGTGCAGAACCCTCAAGCTCCCAGGCCTCTGGTAGAGGACCCGTGCTTGAAGGAAAAAGGGGGGAGGACCACCCGCAAAGGGTGAGAAAGAGTTATATTTTTCTGTTATATATATATATATATATATATATATATATATATATATATATATATATATATATATATATATATAATTGACTAGGTCCTTTACACTTATTAGGTTTAAAAAAACATTGCAGTCCGTTTGACAAGAATCTGATTAAAGAATGATCTGCTCTTTTTCACAGAGAATTATCAATTTACAGGGAGAGGTTTCTACAACTCAGTTGACAGGGCATTAGAATACTTTGTTGAGATTCATTGTCACTGATGTAACCGAACTACGCCCCTGTAAGAAAAATGTAAATCTTATCATTTTATTTTAGTTACATGCATTTGGCCTCCTAGGAATGTTCAGCTCATTGGTCATCACCTACAAAAAAACTGCACAAGGAACTGTAATGCTTTATCAGTTGCAAACCTCTGAACCCTCCTGGTAACTCCTGACCCCTCCTTGTAACTTCTGACCACTGCTGTTATTCCTTTGAAGTCCAATAATAAAAGCAGCAGAAAAAGAGAGGTTCTGCCAGAGTAGACTACAGACTTTTTAAGGGGTCTCATAATCTTTCTGTTCTCTCTCTCTCCTTTCCTGTAGGAAAGCAACTTGCTTTGTTTGGTTATCATTTCTAGGACGATAAGGGGTTATTATTATTTAACCCTATCAGCCTCTCTGAAGACACATCCCTCCGGCGAAGGTTTTAAAAGGACTAGCTTCCTGTATTAGCGTTCTATTTTACCAGTGGCTCTGTGCCGCTGAAGGCTAGACAAAGCGCTTCCAGCTGAAGGCTATGCTAAGCAGCAACCAAGTCGCTCTGGAGAAGTCTGCGCTCACTGGACCAAGTCAGTCTGCCTTTTTCCTGCGATTTAGAAGGAGCTGAACGCAGGGTTTTTATTTTTCTTGCAATTAAAAGTAAGAGTTGATCCCTTGGAGGTGAATGCAGTGTTTCTTGAAGCCTGCTGCAGCAGAGACAGAGAAGAGCTAATCCACCCATGCTAACCAATGAATAGTGGGGCCCCAAATCGCTGTTCACTGAAGGAGCCGTTAGAAGCCACCAGACCGTGACTGCCTGAGACGGAGCAGCGCAGAGGAGCTGCTGGAGGCTGCAGCTATAAGCTAACCTTCCACAGCAAAAACAGGAGACGTCCATGAGTTATAAAACTACCCTATTGTTCATCATACTATGCAAATCATATAGTGACGCAAACTTTATGTATTTGGCAACAATTCAGAAAACATATGGGCCTTAATCAGTTTTCCATA
>NW_015150741.1:746002-747566 GCF_000732505.1 Cyprinodon variegatus
CACTCCACTGAACCAAAACAGTAATTTCACCCTTCCCCCTCCTTTCCATCTGATGCTTAATAAGTGCTCTTATCGGGTGAACCAGGTAGAATGGTCATGTTTGCGTTTTATTTGAAATAAGCTTTCTGATTCAACTGGTGATGGTTTTAAGAGTTTAACTGTATGCTAATGCTCACTACATAGACTGAACGAGTCACATGTTTCTGAAGCTAACTGCTACATCGTGAGCTAACGCTCGCTTTGTTTCAGTCTGACCAGACCAGAACTAGAACCCCTGGGGGCCAGCTAAGCTAACGGGTCTTTCAGCCTCATTGCTGTTTAATGCATTCCTGTGTCATTATTTCCTTTTTCACCATAAACTGAATGAAATTTCACTGTTTTGACTGCAGTTAAAATCTCTGGGTCAGGGTTTATTCACATTTTATCTGCTGCTATTATAAAGGACACATCAAATGCATTCAGTCTTAAACTTGGAACATTTCTCAGGCTTTGAACAGACTCTTAAAGGGGTCATAGAATGCAAAACCAAGTTTACATTGTCATAGATGAACAACAATAGATCGGTGGGTGAAATGGACGTACAGAGAAGTTCAGACACCTCCTTTCTCTGCAAATCTCACAATTCTGAACTTCCACCATAAAACAGGCAAATTCAAACGAAGCACCAAATTGACGTCAATTCGGGGATGTTGCCTTTTTTTGTTCTGGCCTGTACTTTTGTCACTCCCTGAAACTGACATACAGACCAGCCCACTGGTTAACTGGGCCAAGGGAGGGGGCGGGTATGAAGTGTCGACTGCTGATCTGCTGACTGGACCAGAGAGCCATGAGCCGCCCATCCTCTGCCAGAGGAGAGGGGGTAGGGGCCGGTAACAGACCCAGACCTCCAAAGTCTCCCGGAAGTCAGCCAAAATCCCGGACGAGTTTGGAACTCCCCCCGGACATTTTTTTAGGTATGAAAAGTAGGACATGTCAAGGAAAAGAGAACGCCTGGTCACCCTACCATATCAACAATTTCGTGTGTCAGTGAGTGAGTCCTTGTTGCTATGATGCATCTTTGCTCAGCAGCTTCGCTCGTAGCAAACCAACCAATCAGCGCACAGTTCATCTAAATATTCATGAACATATCATAAAAGGAAGAAGACCTGTCATTTCATTCTAGGGCTTTTAACCAGGCTTGTATTAGGGCTCATAGAACAGCAAATATGCCATTTTAAGATCTCCATATTCCTAATATTAGTGGTCAGGATTTTTTACTATTTTAACGATGAAAAAAATGTATTTCAGATATCATAAAAACATAAAAACATTGCATTGAAACATTGCATTTAAACATTTTTTGATATATGAAACTTAATTCTTATTAGTATAATTTTGTTTTCTACTTTCTGAAAATCAGTTTCTGTTACAAAATTGTAATTTAAAAAATATACTGTTACAGTTAGGTCTAGGAGTGTGATTTTGAGCAGAGAGAATCTTATTTTAGTGATCTACAAATGGAACAACAGAGAGGACTGCTTTTAATAAATGTAAGAATGGGCTACCATAGCCCAGTTCATATGAA
>NW_015150741.1:747806-748557 GCF_000732505.1 Cyprinodon variegatus
GCTTCACCCTTTACACCTTGGAATTCCTCTACAACAAGGACAGCTGCCATCTCCAGAAGTTCTCTGATGACACGGCCAGTGTAGGCTGTGTTTCTGAGGGGAACCAGATGGAGTATCGATCTGTCATCATGAGCTTTGTGGACTGGTGTTCATTTCAATAATAAACTGGACTCGCCTCATAACACCGACACCCTGTATAAGAAGGGCCAGGGCCGCCTCCATCTCCTGAGGTGGCTGAGGTCCTTTGGAGTGTGCTTAAAACCTTCTATGACTCTGTGGTGGCATCAGCCCTTCTCCACTCTGTTTTCTGCTGTTGTCTCCAGCGCAGAGCGGGACAGAAAGAGACTGAACAAACTAGCGAAAAAGGCAGCTTCTGTCCTAGGCTGTACTCTGGACTCAGTGGAGGTAGTGGCTGAGAGGAGGGTATTGTCCAAGCTTACATCAATTAAGGACAACACCTTCCAATCTCTGCAGAGGAAAGACTTTTACACTGATTGTAAAAAGGAGTGCAACTGCAGGTCATTCATCCCTGCTACAACCGGACTCTACAATGCAACACTACAGCTGCAATAACTTTTGCAATATCTACTGTGCAATTACTATTTGACACTCTGTGCAATAAGTTGTTTCTCTATACTTTCTCTTATTTCATGTATTGATTTATGCTATTTACTCACTAAAAAGTTTTTCATTAAGTCTGCAAGGCCAAACAATGCCAGAGTGAGGGCTGTTGGTAGGCAAGACACACTTC
>NW_015150741.1:749396-751635 GCF_000732505.1 Cyprinodon variegatus
TTTCCCTCTGGGATTATTAAAGTATTTCTGATTCTGATATGATGAACTGTTCTCTCTTTGCAAAGATAAAATAAAGCGTCGGCTGAGTGAAATCATCGATCTCCATTTGTTTAATTGGAATAAACAGTTGAATGCCTTTTTCCCACATGATACACTGAATATATTTTATATATCCCATGCACCTTTTCCTTCCTTTGGCACATCCTCCTCCTTTGACTATTTGAGCTGATTAATGAGCAAATTCCTCAACTGTAAGATCAATAATGTCAATCAATCAATCAATCAAATACCAAGAGAAGCTAGAGGTGAAATTGTTTGGACCTGATCAGCCAAACATAAAAATTAATCAGCAATCTAAAGACAGTTGGAGATGGTACACCCTGTCTTTTTTCAGGACCTGGTTTAGGCCCGACTAACTGCATGCAGAGAGGCTAACGCTTTATTCTGATACCTTGACTGCCTGCCTCTTTTTTCAAACATCAGGATCTGACACAGAATGGATAAAGACAGTTAGGAGTGAGTTCAAGTACTTTTTAGAAACGGCAAAGAAGCATGAACAATCTGGGATTCACATTAATAATAATATAACACAGTCTACTTTTTCAAGGTGGGTTGGTCACACCTCTGTGACTTGCCATGTGACTTACCTGTGGAGGCCTTGGCTGAAACAGGGGTTGTTGCAGAGATTTCACAGCTAATTACGTATCATCATGTCAAGATAAAATATGGATACTGGTTCCCAATGTCCAAAAAGTATGATCATGGCATATGGCACAACACTGCATACCTGCTCTTAAATAAACACTTTTTATATACTACAAAAATATAAAGCTTACTAACAGCTTCTTTTTTTTTTTGAGTTTGTGACACCATATTGGACCATGCAAAACACAGATTTCCCTTCATAAAACCTTAGCAGGGGAATATTTATGTAGAAAAGTAAACCTGTAAATAAAATAGTTTTGTTTTTATAAAGCATCCTGTATCCCTGTTGTGCACAGAAAATTCTGTCAAAAGCTTTGGCAAACAGCCTGAGAAAGGCTATGGAGGAGGTCATCCATTGGAATCAGACCTGCTGTGTGCCTGGCAGGTCTATGATAGGATTCCAACTTATTGGACATCAAAACTGGTCTCCTTCCCTATAATACACTTTTTGACATATTTCATAGTTCACATTTGTGTGTCCACTTTTGCTGTAACACCACAATTTCCCCATTGTGGGACAATAAAGGAATTTTCAATTCCATTCTATTTGTTAGACCAGGGAAAGGAATCTGATCGCATTGAACATAAGTTCCTCCGGAAAACCTTGGAGAGGTTTGGGTTAAGCACTGGGTTTATTACCATGATCCATGTGCTTTACAGAGACGTAAAGAATGTGCTCAAGTTTAATGGTAGCGTGTATGCTTCTTTCTGGGTATATAGAGGCATCCAACAGGGTTGTGCCTTGTCCGGCATGCTCTGCGCACTCTCCTTAGGACCCCTTCTCTGTAAAATTAAAGCAGCAATGGCTTTTTTAATGCCTGGTTGTAAAGAAAATATTGTGTCGTCTGCTTATGCAGATGATGTCATAGTGTTGGTCAATGATCAAAAACATGCTTTATTAGATTCAACAGCGTCTTTTAATGTCCTGTCTGCTGCTAAAGTCAACTGGGAAAAGATTGAAGCTCTAACAACCAGTAAAAGGTTGAACGCCCTCCCCATTCTTCCTCAGCGTTTACACTGGAAAACAAATGGGCTGAAATATATTGCTGTTTTCCTCGAGAACGAGGCAATGGAAAAGAGAAACTGGGAAGAAGCCTGGGTGGACATTTCCAGCGAAGTGACGGCACTCTGTCAAAAGAGAATGCTGGTGCTCGAGCAGTTGATGGATTTCGCAGGGCCGGAGCTGACACACTCTAGCAGTGTCAGTCTTGTGCTGCAACGTCAATTGTAGACTGAGGCTAGAATTCAGTTTTTTCAAGTGCACTAACAATCTGCAGGCTTTTAAAAAAGGTTGGTGTTACAAAAGTATTCTTTGTAATGTTTTTGAAGAACTGTTTTTTTCACACTTTCTTCTAAATAAATCCTGCTTTGTTGATTTTGTTTTTTTTATTAATTGAAGATGTGTAATTGTGGTAAACAATTGGAAATAAAGTGTTTTTGTTAGAAAAAAATTTAAAATCTTTTACTTTAATGGCAGATTGCAACCTTAACTTTGTGCACATACCATATATATATATATATATATATATATATG
>NW_015150741.1:754464-755486 GCF_000732505.1 Cyprinodon variegatus
ACAGGCATTGAAGACATACAGTAACAACCTGACATTCCTGCTTCTGAATGCAGACAACACAGAAGTTATAATGTTTGGACCAAAGTCTTTGAAAAAGAAGCTGATTAGTCACTCACTTAATTTGGATGAGATTAAATTGATTTCAGACAATAAAGTAAAATATCTTGGTGTTATTTTTGATCAAGATATGTCATTTAAATCCTTTCTAGAATATCATTCTTTCATCTGCGGAATATTGCAAAAATGAGAAATATCCTGTCCCTCGTGTTTTTTCACCTTTTCTTACTCATTGCACTTTCTTAATTCTCTGTATTCCTTTATCTTATTCGTCTGCTCCTTCCCTGTGGACCAGAGAGTACCAAGCACGTTGTTTGATGCTACCTGGGTCTAGGTATAACTATTTCTTCAGGGGCATGTACTTTTCAGCTTCTCACTCACACCTATGGTGAATGTATGTTAGGTGCTATTATTTTTTCTGGCCACTAGGGAACACTATTGTACTGCATATTTTGCTTTTTTTCAAGTTGGGAGTTTGTGTTTTCTTCCTCTTTCACCTGTTATCAATTTTGCAATTAGTCATTGTATTTAAGCTCTGTTCTTTTGTTTGTTAGAGACTGAGTCTTTGTCTAACATCCTTGTCTCTGGTGAGCTACTCTGAATTCTTTTTATGTTTAACTTTACATTCTGGGACTTAAATGCTTCATGATTTTGGACTACGGTACTTATGTTTAGGAGAACTTTTTGTTTTACCAACCTTTTGGTTTTGTTTTTGGATCCTTTGAACTTTTTCTTTTTGAAATGGCCAAGGATTTCTTTTGTGGTTCTTCTATTTTTTTTTTTGTGAATGAACTGAGTTTTATGTGAGGAACAATAAGTTTTTCTCTGTACTTGATACTTATCCACCAACCTGGAAATTAGATTGGTGTTTACCACGCCAAGCTGACGTCCAGGGTTCACTCCCTGGGTTGGTCCTAACAATGTAAAGTTTGTGACATGGAATATGCATGGAGCTGGCACTAGAG
>NW_015150741.1:756388-769748 GCF_000732505.1 Cyprinodon variegatus
CCCAGATCTCCAGATGCATTTGAGATATCAAAAAAGTACTCCAGAGTGTTGTTCAGCTACCACAGTATGCATGTCAGATTAAATAATACTACTTATGCTTCAGCGATAGTATCTAGGTGTTACTCTATTGTGTGTCTCGTACCTGTCCAAACTACTTCAAAATATCATTCCAATGTTATGTGAAAAGTTGGCAGTCCTGCAAAAAAGACAAACAAACTTTCACGCACACACTCGCAATTAACCTAGCAGTCATGTTTTTGGGATGTGGGAGGGAGCTGAATTACCTGTAGAGAACCCACGCACGCATAGGGAGAACATGCAAACTCCATGCAGAAAGAACTTACCCGGGCATCGAACCTGAACACTTTCTTGTGACTCTTTTAGTCCTCCTTCATCTGTTTGACAACCTGCTGACAACACTGATCTATTGGCTCAGTGGCTACTTACTTTTTTGGATACTTAGCTCCTTAGTTTTATAAGCAATGCTTTCCCAGGAGATTTTGCTATCCTTGCTACAACATCCTTAAATGGAGAAGATGCATATTCAGCAAATTATGAAAAGTTTAAAACTCGAGTTGTTTTGAAAATGAACACTGAAGTAGATCTTTTTTGAAAAGGAGTTACTGATAAGATAAATCTGAATTCACCAACTCACTATAAAGGTTTGTCGTGAAGAATAACTAAGCAAAACCGCTCACATACTGCACTCACATACTGCACTATCTGTGATTCCATCCAACAACAATTATAACTTTGAATTCTGGTGGTTGTGACTGAGACTGTCTGAACTCAATTATTTCAAATGTGTATTTTCACATAGTTTATTCCTACCTATGCTTATTCCTTTACTTCTCCATATGTTAGCCGTTCTCTTTATAAATTGGGCTGAATTTTTGTCATATTTAAGAAATTGTGCTTATTTTGTTTTATAGGAGCTGTAAGGAAGAATCCCTCATCTGCCAGTGCAACAGACACTGAAATGGACAGCTGTGCTGTTGTAACAGGTGGCACCAGTAGGTGTCACACTCCTTAGCCTGAGCCTGTTTAAAAGAGGAGTTAGGAAGGGTAGTAGACAGGGTGGATGGAGAAGATTATATAGGGTTAAAAATAATGTAAGATAATCTCCACTAGACTAAGAACTGGACACACCTACTTGAATGGGTTTTTGCTTATACTAGGGAAGATTAATAGTGATTTATGTGAGGGCTATGGAGGAAAAGATGAGGATCATATTTTTTATGAATTGCTATACAGTAAATATGCACCTGAAAGAGAGATGAGGGAAGTAATTAGGACTAAAGGGAGAGAATGGAGTATTAAAAGGAATTTTAGGGACAGATGGAGATGGGGAAGAAATGAGGGTCATTAATAAAGCATTATTTTTCATAACACAAAATCTAATTTCATTTTTATTTTTTTATTTTTTTATTTTTTGGACTGTTCTATTAGATTTCAATACCACAGAGAAAGAGTTTTCATATTTATACTTTTTTTAGAAATATTCACTGATTTTTTTTTTCTCAGTGATCTGTTGAATAGACACTTTGAGAGTGCTATATTTGTTGTGTGAACATAAATGCATGTTTTCAAAAATGACCAATAAATTAATTTGCTGTTTGCCATTACCACCTGAAATGTTTACATGTATCAATTATAAATAAAAACATTGTTTCATTTAATACTTTAAAAAGTTTTAACTATTTTTATGTTGACATTTCACTTGCTCATTGGTAAATTATCTCTAAGCATAATTTGATTTGAAGAATGCTAAAAATGCAAATTTTTTTATTTTTATTTTTGCTATCTATATTGAATGTTTATGGGGTCCAAAAAATAAGTGCAGTATCTGTCGATGTGTCAAAAATGATTGAGCTGATGGTTTGGTCCACATCAGGTTGTATGACTTCTTATCTGCTTTGAATATGGTGCAGTATCAGAATATTAGGGGTATATCTGGCCCAAATATGGAGCAGATAAGTGAGTACAAACACATCATCTGATATGGATCCAGCCCTTACTTGGCCCCTCAAGATAATGTTTCAGATTAGACCAAATGTGGACAGGCAGGGATTAACTGTTTTTTTTTTTGTTGTTGTTTGTTTGTTTTTTTTTGTTTTGTTTTGTTTTTTTTTTCTATTCTACATCAAAAGCAGAAAAATGCATAGAACTATGAAAAATATTTGTATGCACTTTCACACACTGAAAGGCTGCTGTTTATTCTAATAAACACTATCCCAGAAGCTTCACAGAGTCATGAGTCATTTCAAAGCTTTAAATGTTCATTTTCATGAAGCTCTGTACAGCTAAATCTTTAAGGATTTTTTCCCTCAAAAGGTTCTAAACAGTGTTATTGTTCATAATAACAATATTTATCAGATATAATGATTTTGTTCTGATAATTATTTATCATAATTATCAGAACAAAATCATTAAATTGCATTAAAATGAAAAAAAGTAGTGATGGACCTAAACCTTTCACTGGTGCATCCTAAATTCAAAATTTAGCGCCACATATGCATCCAGTGCTGACAGATTTACTTTTATTTATATATTTTTCAGTCTTTGTCATTTGAAAAATAGTTGTTTTCACATTTTTTCAGACTGGTTTATATTTTTGTACTTCAGTTGTATTAATTTAGGGCTCTGTGAACAGAATATAGTTATAGATTTATAATATAAATGATTATGTTGATATTTCCTATTGCCACTTATCGTTACCGTGATAGAAAAGAGATTACCATGATACCTTTTTTTTTTTTTTTTTTTTTTTTTTTTTTTTTTTAGTCGGATGGCTGGAATGGCTTTACACAGATGGTATTAAATGACCAGAAATTTGATAACATCTCAGGTCATGCCAGCCCACCATAACCAGCCTGCTTGTGTGTTTTGTGCTTTTACAGGTTCCTGTTTTGGCTCTTGTAAAGCTTTTCACAGTGGGACTAACCTTAAACTATTGTGCCTGACAGACTGCTTACCTTTGCTCTGTCACTAGTGTTTAGGAAAAAGAAACAACAACAAAAAAACTTTGTTGTAGCTGCAGAAGTCGAAAGGCAATTACAGCAACCCCAAGTTGCTCATAAACTCAGAGAAAAGATGGGAAGTTTTTTATGTTCTCCAGGGAACATTGGACTGACCCTGAACAGCAGTATCGTCTGAAAATTATCATGTCCAAAACTAATTATTTCCTTACCCTGTGCCTCCTCTTGTTCAGCACCTGTCTTCCTTGAGCTTTCAGTTAACTTGTAATGCCTCTTGTAGTGCTTGTAGTAATGCCCACATGCTCATATAAAATAAACAGAAATATTAGTAAAATTTCAATGCTGAATTTATAAGGTACATTTTTCTTTCTTGACCCTGTACACAGAAAAATGTGAGAGGGTAAAAGGGATAAAATTCCAATTCTAAAAAAGGTACATAGCCTTCGAATTTGACATTACTTATTTACAGTTCAGTATAAATAAACCCTGATTTTAACCCTTGGTGTGGAGCAGCTATTGGCTTTTAGCTTCTCAAACTGAATTATCCAGGCTGAAGACGCCTATTGGTCCAATGTCCAGTGGGAAAAAAAAAAGGGCAACAAAAGTATGATTCCAAGAAGCAAAGACTAGAATGTCACCGTTAGGGTTATGCTTATTGATGACGTGTAAGTCTGTTATACCCTTGTAATACCTGCCCGTTGTGTGTCAGAGCTAATTATTTCCCGAGTAGTTTATCTAATTTGGACAGATTCTCTGTCCAACTACACAGTTATCTTCATTACGTACATGGTAAAGATTTGGGAATGGAATGAAAGCAGTTCCCTTGATCTAAAGACAAAGTGTAATATTTCTATAAAGCTGGAGTAATGGATGTCCTCTCATCTGCAAACATGTATTATGTAAAATGTGATGATGTGGCAGATTCGAGTTGTATAAAATGCTTCTCTAACTGTGAATCGTGGGCACTTCATAAGATGTGATCCCAGTCGGTGAGTGTTACCTTCCGTAACTCAAAGCAACTTCTCTGATCTGAGTAGGATTACAATTTTTGTCAAAATCTGTTGTCATGCCTCATGGATATTTTACACATGCATATTATGTAAATGCTTTTAATAACCTACTTTATTAAAAGAGTTTTTTCCAAGTGATCTCTCCTCAGGAAAAAGAACGAGACAGAGAAAGCTACAAGGTGTAAACACAGAGCTTTCCATAACACATGGTGTTCCCTCCTGGGCCTGAATAGGTTGTATCCCTCGTGGAGAGCCACTAACTAAGCAACCATACAGCTGCAGCCACACAGAGGTGAGAACATTTCTTTTTAAATATCTGCAGCGTTTGTTAAAGCGTTGTTTCCCTGGTTCGGTGCGTTTTGGGTTCTCTGGCCGTCAGAAAGTATGCCATAAAAATGTGTGTTTTTTGGCACTGAATCTATCGACGTACAATTTGAACTTCTGAGAAAATATGTTGTCCCACCTTGGGCATTAAAACCCAAACATTAAGCTCTCGGTTACTTAGATTGTTTTGGATTGTCTTTTATTACCTGTTCCTTGCGTGAAATAACCTAAGGTGAGTTTATTTTACCTAATTTTCAGTTATAATGTTTGGACTGTCATATAGAACATTGTTACTTGTTGTACTAGCTGAAAATGCACATTAAGGTAAACATTAGATAACGGATTTCTTTTATATTTGTCCATTACAAACATTACTCTAATATGTGTTGTTTTAAAAAGAAAAGTAAAATGGTTGCAAGTTAATAAAGTTGACTGTAACAGGGTTTGATGAATGATAACATGTAACATTTTTAACAACTTATAGGCTGATAAATTAATTACCAAAAGATCTTTAAGAACCTTTTACCAAAGGATTCTAAACTGAACGGTAACATCTCCCCTATAAAATTTGTAATTGACAAAAAATATTAAATCTGGTTGAATATAACCCCATATACTGTGTTTAAATTAGCAGATGTAAGTTGATGTTACTGATTTTTATTAGTTTTATTTTCTAAAAGAATACAAACGCTTGTCAGTGAGGACACTCTGAACTGCTGAACTGCTAATTTTAGAGATATTTGTGTTTTATGTTGGAATAAGATATGGATATATCAATTTCTCATTTTTAATTTTTAATTTTTTGGTTTATTTTATGGATAAATAATTTTGAGGTGAGCCTGTTGGGCCATGGGTTGCACCTGGTTCGGGGGTGACTCTGAAGCATTTTTCTATATGTTGCTTTTTTTCATTTAAATTGCGTTGCAAATGTGTAGTTTAGATTAAGAAGCGAAGTTTGAGTGGTGTGCGTACCCCAGGGTTGAAAGTCCGGGATGGTCTGAGCAAGCTTTTTGAAACTACTACGTACTAGGAATAGAAGTTGGTTTTGACCCCAACAATTCTGGCATGTGGAAAGGGACATAAATTTCATTCCCTCTTTGCTTGCAAGAAAGAAAGTGGGCTTCCTGAAATAAGAGCAATACACTCCTGCTTGGTACTTGGGACCCTTGCATTTAATAGAACTACATAACCAATTCCCATCGGGGGGGAGCATTTGGTTTCAAGGCAGCATGACACTTCATAAAAGTCTTTAAAAAGTGGCCTGTTCCCTTTGAAAGTGATAAAGAGATATTGTCGGTGAAAGGTAAACAAAGCTGAAATAGGCTGAAAGGCTATTTTGAGAGAAAAAGTATAAACAAAAAAGTCTAAAATAGTTGTGCCACATGTCTTTCTATTTTGTGTGCAGAATGTAAAATTCTGTAGGATGGAAAATAAACCAAAGATTAACAAAACAGAATAACTAATAACTGGAAACTGAAAACTCAGTCCCAACAAGATATTGAAGTACACATAGTACTCTGTGTGTTGTTTGCCGTGAGATCCCTATATTTCTCCTCTTCAAAAGTCCGGTTCAACTATTCTACAACTGAGGCTTTAAGATCATTCACTGTAGTATAGTGTATGATCCCATGTTTTTTCATTGTGACCTCTAAATTCCTATTGTGAAACTCGTTTCCAGCATCGGTTTTGTTTTGTTTTGAATTTCGCTCTCTTTAAAGATCGTTTCAAAAGTCCTTGCTGCATCACCACCCGCTTGTCATGCTCTAACGTAAGCTCCTTTTGAGAAAACATCAATAACAGTTAAGAAATAATTATACCCATTGTTCAGGTGTGATAGAGATTTCAACTCAATTTCAGTTCAGTTTATTTATATAGCGCCAATTCACAACACATCATCTCAAGGCACTTTGCAGTTCAACCAGATCATAAAGTCAAATTGATTTAAAGTTTTCTATCAATGGAAAACCAGTTGATTGTATCGACTTATTGACTCGAAGGCAATCCCTCACACTGTTCCCCAGTGTGTGGCACTGGTTCGACCCCCATAGCCTGCCTCCCTGAATAAGACCTTTAACCCCATACTGCTGCCTGCGCGGCACACAATGGCAGCCCACTGCTCCCCAAGGGAATGGGTTAAATGCAGAGGTAAATTTATTCCGTGTGAGATCAATAGATCAATAGAGTTCAATTATTATTTATTATTACACCAAGCATGCCTGTAGCAACAGTGGAGAGGAAAAACTTAAAACTTCCAGCAGGCTCAGTGTGAGCGCTATCTTCCGAGGCCGACTAGGGTTCAAGGAGACATAATTTATTTTTTGTTTAACCTTTATTTAACCAGGAAACAAACCCACTGAGATGAAAAACCTATTTTTCAAGGGAGTCCTGGCCAAGAGGCAGCAAAGTTACTTAAGAAACATAGACACATTAAAATAAATGACAGGTACATAAAAAAAAAAAAAAAACATATCAAGTAAAACAATTACAGATCAGAAGCAGGCATACAGAAAGAAGCAGAGATAAAAAAAAAAAAAGGCAACTGTCTACCAGCTCCACAGGCGGCCCCATCCAGGAACACACAGCCAGGCAGACAAGCTCAGAGCTAGTTCCCATGTCAGAGGATAAAAGAGAGTACATACAGTTAGTCAAAGTCAGAGAAACAGGACTACGTTGAAAAACAGGCTGAGCTCAAACTGTCAGGTTGTGTGGAGGTTTTGAGGACCCAAATCCAGAGAGGAGTAGGCACAGATGAGTTTGGATGATATAATTAAAGTCCCAGGGGGACAGAGGAAAAATTCCCAAAATACTGAAGACCAAACAAAAACCAATAAATGTCAGGAAAAATACTCGAGGGAAGCAAGAGACTAGAAAGTAATGAAACTACCTCTATAACACAAGAAACCAGAACTGAGTGAAGGCTCTGCTGCTCTTTTAAGCCCAGCACTCTGTTGAGAAAGATTATTTTCACCTGTGTAGGCTACCCAGGTTCTCCCCAAAGATCCTCTCTTGTGGGGATGCATAACTCGCACTCTGGAACATGGTAACACACAGGAACCCTGGCACAAACATCTATAAACAAAGGTGTTGATGGGAGTAGCACAGCTGATGGCTCTGTTCGAATTTATGGGCTGCATCCTCCAAGGATGTAGTCTGCCTAGACTGGATCCTTCGAAGTCTGTGAAAATAAGGAGACCGGAAGGGTTTTGTCAGTGAATTCAAACAGGTCTAGCCTTCGGCGGGTTTTACCGTCGGGTGGTGTCTGGGTGGTGAGCACCATGCAATAGCTCTCTATGTAAAGTCTGTGGAACTCTCCTTCTGCCTTTTGTAGGTGTACAAAAAATCCTGGGTGTTTGATGAGGGGAACAGGCATATCTAAGGCGTCTAAAGATGTTAGTTGACCGAACAGCTATATTGATATTCAAAGACAGCAGGGATTGTGATTTATATGAAACCTGTCAGATCTAAAATCTACTTTCTTCTATTAAAAAACAGCAAAATTCTATACATAAAAAATGACTTGTTTGATATTGCATAGTGCCTTCAAGTAAAGATGCAGGTGACAGACACGACTGAATTCCATCATAATTCAGAAAGGTTCAGCTTTTTTGCTGAAATGTGATGGGGTGAAACCCATACTCACAGATATATTTAACCCTAACCCTAACTTTTAAGATTTATGTAAAATAATTAAATGACAAAGTTCCATTTAATATTTTGAATATTTTGAATATAAAACTACCTAATAAACTTTACATGATGCATATACGTCAGTGTAATTAATCCTATTCATTTGAAATGGATATTCATCATGTTAATGTATTCAGTATTAATAGAATATATTTATAATAAATACATATTAATCAGATTATGTATTCAGAATACATCAAGTGTATGTGTTTGAATTACATAGTAATTAGGTTACCTATTCGTGAAAAAAAAAGTGAAAAGCCCTTTGGGAAACTCCTCCAACTCCCATTGTCATTGTGACACAGCACACACAAGTGAACACTGCACACCATGAAATTGCATTTATGCCTCACCCGTGCAAGGGGGCAGCCCTCAATGGCGCCCCAAGGGAGCAGTGTGGCAGGACGGTACCATGCTCAGGGTACCTCAGTCATGGAGGAGGATGGGGGAGAGCGCTGGTCCAAGTCTGACACCCTAACTGCTCAGCCAATAATATCCGATTTTTCTTCTATCAGGTTACCTATTCTAGATGAATAATGTGTATGTATTAGAAATAAATAACAGTTAAGCTTATATTCAATCAAAATGTGTTACATTTATGTATTTTTATGATTATTATGAAAAGCATTTATTTCTATTTTCTGTTTAACAATGTATTAATGATGCATACATTAAACCACCTTGTGGATTCTAAGATTTATTGATATTAAAGAAAACCTCTTCTATTGACCCAGACAGTAAAGGTACAGGTAGTGTAACTTTTCACAAGTCATCTACTGCTGAAGATAGAACACAAAAAATCTTTTTTTTTTTTTAAATCATCGAACAGAGGCAAGTTAGGAAGGTTAAAGTTTTAACTTATCACCTGACAGGAATGGGTTTTCCTTGAAGTATATACCATCTCTTATGGATGGATGAATGTATCAGGTTGTGAACAAACAAGAACACTATAAACATGGTTATTGGCATCTATGGCCATTCTCTTTCTGTACTTCCTCCTCCCATGCCTGGCCCATCCCAAAAAAAGAGTCAGATGAGCAATTTGAGTTTAAGTGCTCGTACTTTGAGGGAGATCTTTGACGATTCCAGGTCCATCAGGGTCTTCTGGTAAACTTCAAATGTATTCTTCAAGCTTTTTGGATAGCTTAGATTAAGTGCATAGATCAACCCATAAAGCATCACGCATGCATGGTTGATACTCTGGAGGTTGTGGAGAACTTCGACCCCCTTCAGGACCACACCAACATCTGCAAAGCATCCACCAGGGCCATCAGGATCATCACCCTCAACTCGAACAGTGTAAATTGCCATGGGCGTCCCTGCGATGTCTGCCTCAGCCTCACTGCATTCAATGTCCTGAAAGATGGAGGGTACAGAGAAAAATAAATTTTGGTCACCCTAACCTGACCTTTGAACAACAAAATCTAAGCAGCTCATCAATGAGTCCAAGTGTGTCTTAATTTGAAGAAATTCCCATAAGGCACTGTTCATGAGAATGAGATGGACACAATGACCTCAAGATCTTTGACTGCATAAAGCCTTGAAAACAAAACAAAACATTAGGTGTCAATGGAGTTGTACACTTAATGATCATCAGCTATATGAATATGATTTAAAAAAAAACTTGTGTTCGAGCATTGTTGATCACAATGAGGGTCACATAAAAAAAGAATCTCAATGCCATTACTTTTTTTTTTATTATTTATACATCATGTGCATTGTTACTTTATTAGCTCATTTAGCTCATTAGTTCATTTCAATAAATAAAATGTAAAAGATTTTAGTATTTAAATAAAATCTAATAGATTAATTTTCTTAAAAAATAAACTCTGCATTGGTTCATTTCTGTGAGTCCAGATGTCACTCACTCGGCTTTTAAAAATAAGGATATTGACCTGATTTTCCCTTTTATGCCGATTATGGTGGAGAGAATCCTGTAAGGGTTAGGTATGTAATGTGATTGTATGGTTAGGTTGAGTGTCTGGATAAGACCCTATAAATAAATAGAAAATGAATGATATTCAGTGCAAGGTCCCTGCAATTATAATGGGACATAACATATGTATATATTTGGCTCTGTGTTTTCCTCCCTGTGGACGCAGTGTAAGGCCCATTTTCCTCTAAAATACTACATTGTGGGGTTTACAGTTAACTGTAGCGACAACTCAACAGGTCCCCACAGGAAAATGTCTCTTCTTAGGTTGGTAATTATGTTTGGGATTAATGTGCTATTTCAGTAGGCTTAGATTAAGGGTTAATTATATTTTAGTAATATTAATGGTTAGGTGAAGGAACTGGGTTAGAGCACACAAATAATTCTGAAATGAATGGAAGTTAATGCAAAGTCCCTGTAAGGTTACCTGGACATGTGTGTTTTTCCTTAGTGGCAGGGCTGGACTTAATCAGTTCATAATTGCAGATCTGGTAGATGTGTTTTATGTTTTGTTTTAAGTAGCTTAGAGAATGACAAGCCAGACAGGTTGTTGCAAAAGAAAAAAGGCATTTTAGTGATCTTGTAGCAAAAGAATGGATAGTCCTATCTTACATAGTTAGACAGGCAAAGTGCCAAAAGGTCAGTTTTAAATCTCTTTGTAATGTCACCAAGCCTTTGTTTCACTTTATATGCTAACATTTTTCTATGTAACAGCGAATTTGTTGTTTTGTGTGTTGCCTCCCATAAGAGGAATGCATGGGGAACAATAACACTATAATACATTGCCTAAAAGTACTAAACTAAGAACAAAAATAATTAAAGATATACACAATAAACATTTTCAAGTTCATGTTTTTTATAAATAAATATATATATATATATATATATCACACTGATGCCTTGACTGCCCCCCGGTTGTGGTTATCTGAGCACTCAGGGTAGTAACCCCCAAACTTGAGGAGTGGTTATCGCAGATCCCCGGAAATACATCAGACATCTTGGTCCAGAAATGTGCATATTTTGGATCAGCTAAGATACTGCTCAGAACTCTTAAACTCCCAGGACCCGAGCTTGGAGGAAAAAGGGGAGACTGCTCGCAGTGGGTCAGGAAGTTTTTTTTTTTTTTTGTCCTGCAATACCATCAGCTAATCATTATAAAAGAAACCTTTAACAGGAGAGTAGAATTGGGTTTTAGCACTTTACTTTAATGAAGCAGAAGAAATGTTAAATAATCAATAACTGTTTCCAAACATTTGTTTATTGTTTTTGTGGAGTGTTTTCAAGCTTCACAGAGGAATGGTGTGTCTTATCTTACCCACAGTTCATCTTCATTAAAAATAGCTATACAGAATTTTACCAGAGAAAAGACAACAGATTTGTTTTTTTGTTTTTTTAAACAATGTAGATATATTGACGTAACTAGTGATGCCTTAGCTTCCATCAATGACTAACAGATATCTTCACCTAGTGTCATATCTCAGGTATTAATCATGCAAGAGAAGGCGTCATTTGCAAAGTCATTGGCTGCCAAGCCTGTTTTTTTTTTTATTACATAGCTATGTATCTTTTGGAACTTGAACATCACATGTCATGGACACAGTTAATCTTGAAAGGAACAAGAAGAATTTATTCCAAAACTTGAATAAAAGATAACCAAAGACATATTTTAAATATATTAAACAAAAGGATGCCTTGAAACCTATCATTTCATTTTATTGTCTCGCAGTCAAACTTTTTTGAATCACACATGATATGCCAAGTAAGGTTTTAAATCTCTGAGTATAATATGAAAACATGTTCGTATAGTACCAAGTTCAACATTTATATACCTTGGGAATTTAGGTATAACATAGTGATCAATTTCACAAAGATTTAGTTTGTTTGTTTGTTTGTTTGACTGTAAGTAAAATTAAATATTTTCATGAATCTCTGGATGGAGCTGAAGTTTTTGCAATTCACTTGAAGGCCTTCCAATTCTCATAGTTAGCTCATAATCAAAAACAAATCACTGGAAAGATGCAAGAATCGGTTTTTGTAACTCTGATGAACATTTTTCTATAATTGAAAAGGGTATGAGTATTTTGTTGTTTTTGTCAAGTCTTTTCACCTTTCACTCTTGCATTGTCTATTTATCTCTATAAAAAATAATTGAATTTGAATCAACCAAGGCAAGTTATCATTCTGGGCTTTACTGTATAAAAAAACATTAATGCTACTGTAGATCTCGAAACCTTATTCTCAGATTTTTTATACATATTAAGGTCTTTATCAACCTAAATTTAATAGTAAGAGAACACTTTTTATAAAAGAGATATGTTTATAGGATGCATCTTTCTGTTTCTGTTTTCAGGCCTGCGTAAGACCAAGGGTAATGTGACATGAAGAACAATGAAAACGACATACACTAAATGTTTCAGGCATATATTTGTTAGGCTTGTTTGGTCTCTTAATTATCCTAATTATATGTTTTATTGTTAGAAATGAGCATTTTTAATGACATAAGAATGACCAGTAAAAGGTGTGTTAAGGTGTGGGAACTTGTTTTTGGGATGCTTTGACGAAGTGAGAGGTACAGTTCTAGGTGTGACACTATGGCAATGGAAACACACCCAGTCAGTAAGGTCATCTGTCCAGTATATAAGTTGTAACAGAGCTCAATGTCTTTCATCACTACCCAAGAGATCTAGCTGGCAGGATCCACCTGAATACCAAAATGAAGCTGATCTTCTCTCTGACTTTCATCTTGGCGCTCTATGGCACAGGTAAAATTTGAGCTTGTTTGAGCAATGTTTTCTTTGTTTCATTATCTCTAACCAACATATTTTTGTCAAGATTTTTTAGGAGATTTTGTTTGGATAGCAAATATGCAAAGCTCCATTGTTTTAAGGCCATTTTTCATTTATCAGGTTGTTGTGTTATTTTATTTCTCTTTAGATTAATCAGTGGCAGATGTTTATTTTTATTTTACTGAGTGTACCTATTTATGCTACCTATTTAGGACTGGGTTTTGTATAGTTACTAACATGATGAGGACCAACAGGCCTTGTGGGGACCAACAATCTAGTATGATATGAATTCACTTCAGGTTAACATCAGGGTTAGGAATATAGACTAAACATTGTTAATGGTTCCACACACTCATTTTAAAACCAGAGGGGATGGTTTATTTCAGGCAGTGGCTCTGAGGCTGTGGAATGTTTTGCCGCCTCCTTTACGCTGTATGAATTCTGTTGACGCTATAATATTCAAGCAGGCTTTTAATTAGACATGTTATTATCACTTTGTCTGTTTCCATTTGTTTTTAAAATGTTGATGTACATTGTATTCTACATTGTTTTATTGTATTACATTTTTAATGTGAAGCACTTTGTGATTTTATCTTTGAATTAAGTACAAATAAATTGTACTTATTTACTTGTAATCGTTAG
>NW_015150741.1:772172-774832 GCF_000732505.1 Cyprinodon variegatus
TTTTTCGAATATAGAGAAATATATATATCTATTTATTAATCTATACGCACAATCAGTTTGCTGTCTTCTTTTTGGGATTTTGCATTGGCTTCCTTAAATTTATAACCCATTTCTACAGCCAAACCGTGACCTTTACCCCAAAACTAATCATTACCAGTTCATACGTAATCCTTATCCCAACCTAAACTCAATTAACACCTTAGTCCTACACCTAGCAACTAACCCTAAAATATCATTTTTTAATCATTAACCCTTCGAGAGCAGTCAGTTCCTGCAATTTGTTAAAAATGGATCCTATATATATATATATATTTATATAGATATATCTAGATATATCTATATAAATATATACAGAGAGAGATTGATTTTAAAAGTATGTCAACTAAAATGTTGACATATTCAAAGGAGACAGAGGATTCATTTGTGATTAAAATCTTGAAAGCTAGAATGTTGTGCAAGTGCAGAGACTCTTTAGAATAGACAAGAATTTCAGATTAACATGTTATAAGAACTGCTTCATTGCTTTCAGTAACACAATATTGGCAACAGTGTGACTTGACTTTATGTACAGGTGGTCCTGGATTGTGACGGTGGAGAAATTTGGAAGTAATGATTGATGATTAACAGCAGAGTCAAATTTTATAGAGGCATGTGATAATTTTTCCCAACTGAATATTTAAACATTTAGCATTTTTTCTGTGAGAAATGCCTAGGATTTTCAAAGATTTTTAGAGACCATGAACAGCAGCTCATCCTGCATCTTAAATTCAAGATGAATTACAATATCTTATCCTATTCAGATGTTATAGCCTAAAACAAGTTATCACCTACTGTATCATTTACTAACTCTGAGATAATCCAGTAGTGTCTTGTCTTCCTTTTGAATAATATCTTTTATAATAACTATTATTTTCTCATTTAACCCAGATTGCTCTTGCTGATTCAGATTCTGATTCTATGGTTAGGGTTTTGTTTAAACATGTGACAAATGTCATACATGTATAATTTTAAACATGTAAAAAGTCTCTCAGCCATTAGGAATTTTATCATGAAGTTGTAAGATATTTTGGGTCTGGCTAAAAGGGAGGTTCTATGTTGTCATGGAGCTGAATTCTATGGAATTCACCATGGAATTTTTTTTTTCCATGTATTATGGCAAACTATTGTCATGGTACATGGGAAAGTATTTTGCAATGCATTCCAGAGGACACGCCTCACACTTTTTAGAGCAGAAAAATGTTGCGTTTTTTTTTTCTAGAGCTGTGCAATCATTAAAATCTTTAATTGTAATTAATTGCAGTTGTTTAATTTGCCTGATTAATATCAATTAATCGCATTGGAAATGCAAATTCTAAGAATTAAATCAAAAGTAGTGTAAAGAGCAATTTTATTTCAATGTTTTGCCATGTGAATGAAAGTCATAACATCTTTCATGCAAACACTTACTTCAGCCCTTATAGGTAACATTTTACGTAAATCTAAAATAATGTGAAAAAAATTATAAATAAAATAAAAAATAATAGTAGTAACAAATCAAAGCTTATTGCCACTGACAGGACATTCTCTACCAACAAAATCCTGAGCCACAATCAGGACAAACAGGTCAGTTCTGAGGTAACAGCAGAAACGTTTAACAGGGGGTAGGATTACCAACCCAGTCTTTAATACCAGTTTGAAGCAGAAAAATATATATATTAAAACTGCCTTTACAAGGAGCAATAAATTAAAGTGCATGTTTAAATGGAGTTGTTTTTTTTATTTCTCTGTACTAAGCAATTTGACTGTATGATCTGGTTGAATTGTTAAGTGCCTTGAGATGACATGTTGAGATGACCTGTTGTGAATTGTTGCCATATAAATAAACTGAATTGAATTGAAAATTATTAAGCCAGTTGCTAAGGTCTGTCGCCAATTTGCGTTGGCATTGGTTAGCTTCTCTTGCTTTTGTTTATAGGTAGTTTTAACAAACACTGAACTAACTGTTCTATGCTGAAGCTTTGCTCCACTCCCAGATTGATAGATTTTTTTGGTGAGGTCTACAGTGTGGCATTTATGTGGTAGTTTAAGGTCTAGTTATTTAACTGATAAGAACATTTAGCTTGCCAGTGGTTACAAATAACTGTGTCTATCATATATGTCATCTGGAAGCAATTTAAACTGAAAATGGCCATTTAAGAGCTCTTTGGCTTTACTCTTTTCCATTACTGCTTTGGTTTTTCCAAGTTTTTCTTTGTCCCTTCCCAGTTTCAGGACAACCAGCGCAGCCCTCTTCTTCTTCTGTTTGCAATGCCGTCTGACTGACAGCCAGGTAATTTGGTGCAGTATGACTACCTACTGTTCTGGAGTCAAACCCTTACAACGCGGCGGTCAAAAACAGACTTTCACAAAATAGAAGCGGCATGCGTTAACGCGTGATAAAGTAAAAATCTGTGTTAATAGTGTAATAAATTAACTTAAAATTAATGTGTTAACTTGCCAAGCCACAGTTTTTTTTTAGACCTAAATTTAAACACAGCAGTGTTTTTAATCACTCAAATTTAGCTGCCTGATTAATAGAAAACATTTCTGTTTCATTGGTCTTATTTTGATTCTTGTGTTCTAGGTATTTTTGACTGTATTTGAGTTCTTTGTTCCTCTTTGCCCTCTGTGTCAGTCTCCTT
>NW_015150741.1:776741-781959 GCF_000732505.1 Cyprinodon variegatus
CTGTATTTCATACCAAAAAGACAAGGGTTAAATGGTGAGCTTTTGTGGATGTTTGTAGACAAGAAAACTCCACCTGTAAAGGTTGAAGTGAGTTTTACCGCAAAGGTAGTTGATCACCATCTTGTCTGAAGCCCCAGTGTTTAGAACACGACAGGTGTTGAAAACCCACTGGGCCCAAATTTAGTTAAAAATGGGAAAGGGGCAGAGTAAAGAAAAACGGAAGTTATTGGAGGAACTCCAGTGTAAGGACTGGAAAGTAGTTGAAAATGATGACCCAGCCGCGGTAGAGCCATTGTGTTACTGGATAAAAAATTATGGTTTTAATGGTAAATTGAGCACCAAAAATGTAAAAGAATTACAACAAAAAATAAAAACTAAAACCAAAAATAAAGACACCCTGATGGCCAAAGAAGGTTTTAGTCAAACAATGGTGTGGATGAAGTTAGCAGGACAGAGAGAAGAGGGAGAGCGAAGAGCTAAGAAAGAAAGGGAGGAGAGACAGAGAAAAGAGAAAGAAGAGAAAGAAAAAGAACGTGAAGAGAAGGAAAAAGAGAAAGAAAAGTCAGTTATGTTTCATAGGAAGGAAGACAATGAGTATGTGGGGCCTTATTCCAATCTTATGCATCAAATCCAGAATCTTCCACAAGCAGGACAGGCTGGGGGAGCTGTAGCCGGCCCCTCAGCCCCACTTCCCCCAGAAGAACCCCCCAAATACACCGCCCTGCAACAGGTTGACTCTTCACCTGTGATTTCATCACAGGCCCTTGACAAACCACTTACTAGATCACGTGGGTACAGACTTGAATGGACAAAGGATTTGGTGTCAGGAATTGGTAATGTACTGTCCCCACAAACCCCTAAAATACTTATTAGACATAAAACAGATGAGGAGGAACTTTATCCTCTAATTGAACTGCCCAATCCATTAGCTGGCCAAGCCCGCCAGCCCGCCACAGTTATGGTATATAGGACCTGGACACAGGAAGATGTTAAAAAGGCAGTAGAAGGAATCCCTTCACCCAAAGAAGATGTGGAGGAGTGCATACTCCAAATGGAAAACCTTAGGAGGTCTTACCATTTAAATGGAGTTGAGGTTCAGCAGGTCTGGATGTGCCAATTAGGGCCAGAATGGCACCACGTGAAAGGCGATTTTATACCAACCACAGGTGTCGATCCTCCAGTTCCTTACCCCCCAGATTCTGACGATCTGACCACAGCAGTTGAGCGTCTGATTGTTCGTATCAGAATCAGATACCATAGAAGAGCAAATTACACAGAAATAGGAAGATGTAAGCAGAGATCCGACGAACCCTTTGATGAATACAGGGTGAGAATGGAGAAGATATTCAGAGCACATAGTGGACTTCCTTATGCAGACAATGAAGACGGGGCATTTAAACAACAACTAAAAAATGCGCTCCATGCGGGGTCTCTGCCAGAAATTAAGGGGTGGGTCGATCGTCACCACATAGAAATGAGTGGGGGAACACTCCAAAATTATATAAATCACGCCCTGCATGCCGAGAAAGTCATAAAAAGCAAAAAGAATAAGAATAAAGAATCCACCGTGTTTTATCAGGAGGAGGAGGATACTGTGTTTTATCAGCAGTCCAGAGGTAGAGGCCGAGGCAGAGGCCGAGGGCGTGGAAGGGGAAGAGGCTTTGGATCACGCTCAACTGATAATTTCAGAGCATGTTGGTCATGTGGAAAAGAAGGCCACATGGCTAGAGACTGTCGAAGTAACCCAAAAAATGCAGGGAGCTCGGCATGACTAGATGAGCATCCATTTTCTATTAGAGAAATAAAGGATGAAAATATGGATGTCTTAAACCTAGAAGATTTGTTTTTTGAAGAAAAATATAGACCTGAAATAGTCCTCATGGTCCAGGGCACTCCTGTAAAGTTTTTGTGCGATACAGGAGCATGCAGGACCACTGTAAAAGAAACCATACCACATGCGCCCTTAAGTTCAAATTACTCAATAGTGCGTGCGGCCCAAGGTGTCACAAAAAAGGTTCCAGAGACTGAGCCGTTGTGGCTCAGAGACCCTGAAGGAAAATCATGTCAGCTGCCTGTTTTACTGTTGCCTGAATGTCCAGTTAACCTATTAGGCAGAGATGGCCTGGTGGCGCTTTCCCTAGCCATCATGCCAACTCCAAATGGTTTAAAAATCATCAGACAAAAACCTGAAGAAGTGTTTGTTCTCAGAGGAACTGGAAGTCCAAAATACTACTACACCTTAAATGTTCCGAATAAACCCCCCACGTCCACTGGAGCTTATCTTATGGATGAAGGCAAACAGGCAGTCAGGAATGTACAAGATCAAATGCCTCCTGATGACCTGCATGTAACCATGTGGTATAGAGGCCAACCTGATGCCCAGTATAAGCAACAGCTAGATAAAGCTACCCCTGAAAAAATCACAGTCTCTTATGTTTACTCCGATGTGGAGTCTAGCTCCGCAGCAGCAGTACTCCTACCATCATCTTTGCTTCCCTTGTTTCACCAACATTGGAAGCCACACATTTCCTTATGTAAGGCAAAACAGGACAAATGGCAAGACCTGGGGAGATTGGTTGAGAGAGGGGAACGAGCCTGCGACTGGGTAGCAACNTAGGCCCGTAAGCTACATTATCTAGGTGGGCCCCATATGAAGTACATTGTACACATTGTACTTAACGGTTATGGTTTTAATCTACGCTCTGGATTACCCATCATTCTAAGTCAAAGTGTAAAAAATTTAATACTCAAATACATTGTTCTTTTAAGATCTTTATTGCAGTTTGAAACATATGAATGAGTGTATTTTTTTACCAACCCTCTAATGAACTATACACAGTTATTAACATAATAATTAAAAGTATGTCTGTGTGCTTTGCTGTTGGTCCTCCTGTTGAAATCTGACATGTGTTGGGGTATAAATAAGATCCGGTCAGTCATTTTAGTGTCAGGTGGGTTTAAATAGAATTTTTCGCACCATTACATCTGCAAAGTGACGTCCTACTGTAGTCCACAATTGAGTATGGGGCCAACCAGGTGTCAGTGACGGGGCCCCTAAGAGGTCGGGGGCCCCTAAGCAACTGCAGTCTCTGCTTACCGATATTTACGCCATTGCGAACCGCGAAATCATGATGGATGGATGGGTGGCCTCTTAGTTTAATACAGAGCTGCTCACTTTGAATGTTTGGAAACTGGAGAGAAAATTGCAATCTACATGTTATGTAGAGCGCCTCAAGAGTAGTCAGTCCCACCTACTATATGTACAAAATGTTACTTCTGTTCTGTTCTTCCAACTCCTGTTCTTTCCCACTCGCCATACCCACACAATTCTCCACAACAACTGATTTTTTCTGCTACACCTGGCTAAGCTGCTTCGCTTCTTCTTCTTGTTGTTTACTACTGGTGGTTGGCTTTGGTCGCAGTACCGCCACCTTCTGCTCTGGAGTGTAAACGCTTCGCCTATGAGAAAATGGAGCAGCGCATGAACCGAACGCAACACACGCGAACCGAACCGAGACAGTCGAACCGAACGGTTCGGAAGGTTTTCATAAACCGTTCCATCCCTAGTTAACTTACACTGTATCATCATCATCATCCTCATCTAAGCCTCCTGTTTCTCTGTTTGGGCTCAGCTAGCTGTCTACTGATCATGTTGATGCAGAGTGCATATATAAGCATATGGGGAATCCTAAATCCTTCATTTGAGAACAGTACAGATAAATACTGTAGATTGAATATGTGAGATTATTTCTTTCACATTGGTTATATTTTAATTTTTACTAAATAGTATTTTTTTTCTCAATTTTATTACTGAATAATGAAATATAGCAGCATGTTACCTGGCAATGCTTTATTTGTGCCAATCCTAACATGTTACAGCAGGTTGATCAACTATCCCCAGTAGAACATATACTGAAAAACAAAGGAGAGAGATAGAAGAGCAGAAGGGGAAAAACTACTACTTTAGTTGCCCTGCTCATCACATAGTTTGGGAAATCCTCATTCAGCCACAATCTGTTAGTTCAGTATTTTATTATTCGTCAATAATCATCTTTTCCTTTCATTCCTCTTTCCAAATATCAAGATCCTATTATACTTTGTACATTATTCTGGAAATTAAGTAGAACAAGCAACCTTTTGGTGTCTTTCCTTTTATAGAATGACTAAGAGGATGGTGTTGGTTTGGGTTATTAGACAAATGCATATACACCAAAAGAACCGTATGTGAGCTCTTTCAACAGAAAGTTTCCATCCAATTTTTTGTCCCAGACCAGCCCTGGTTGGTTGCTTTTGCTTATTGTGCTCCCTTACATCAGTAGCTAACCCACCAAACATTAATGTTTTCTCCATTCATGACTTCAAATCTTAACTTTCCAACAGAAGATCATGTTGCTTCCTGTTCATTCTTTTTTTGCTCTGATTGTCTGAAAAGTATTGCTGACAAATCAATGATAGGAACAATAGAACATTGGTCACACCAACTGGTAAAAACGGCCCTAATAGAATAAACACTTTTTTGGGTGGGCATAACTGGGACTTACTTTTTCTGGTTTAGATGTGTTTCTGCTGAAGCAAATTGTTGCATTCCTCCCCAGCAGCCACCAAGGACTGCAGATGTCTGTTAATCAACCATTTATAGAGTCAGGTTTGTGGTGGCACGGAAAAACCCAAACAATCAGGACTGTTGGTCCAGAAAAGGGATTTTGAAAACCACTGTTAAATAGCAGTTATAAAATTTCATACATTCATCGAAAATGTTAGTATTTGCACAAAAAAAGTATTATATTGGTCTTGTAAAGTATTGTATCACCAATGCCAAACTTAATTTTACTCGCAATCGTATCTTAAAGGAAACTGGTAGTATCGAATGTATTCAGAAAGATGATTTAAGGGGGAACATCCATGGGCGTAGGTTTGCATAGGGACCCTAGGGACATGTCCCTACTAAAATTTTGAAACGACCTAATTGTCCCTACCAATAATTGGATGTGAGCAACATGTTTATAATTTACAGCAGTAGTTGTTGCAGTAGTGGCTTCATTTCCTCTTGCAGCTCCTCTGCCTGGTCTCTCCTGTCCCTTTCATGTAGCAGCGCATGGAACTGTGTTGCGCTGTTTAACTCCACTCTCATTGGTTGTTCTGCCTTAGGTTCCACCTTCTCTCTCTCTGATTGGCTGTTTTCAGAGCAGAGTTCAGAGCAACACTGCACCGTGCTTAA
>NW_015150741.1:782725-786089 GCF_000732505.1 Cyprinodon variegatus
TGTTGTGTTTGTAGATGATGCCACTAAAAAAGAAAATAGAAACAAGGAGCTATTTAAACAGACAGTAACCAATATAGGACGATAATAAAAGGTTGTTACATTTAATCCTCAACTATTAAAAATGCACTTATACATTATATGATTATAGGAAACACAGATATCCAGTAATAATGATGCAGGGCAGCTTGTAGGTGAAGCAGCTGGCCCTTCAGTGCTTCAGGTGATGTCTAAATAAACCAGGTGAAACTAAAATATTTCCATATGAGGAGTTCTGGATGGAGAATTTTGACAGACAAAAACATTTTTTTTTATTCTTATATACTATATACATAAATTGTATTTTTACAATTTTTGTATAATTACTGATCTAAGTGGGTTGCTCTGTTGGGGGAAAGGCACATTTTTCATTTATATTATGTTTTAAAGTCTCTATTCTCCAGTTAAGGATGAGTCACTTATTAAATTAGTTGACGATTATTGAAATAATCAATTAATACGATTCATTTTTTCAGCCCCAGATAGAATACATGAAATGGGCTACACAGAGTAACTACAGCCCAGATGTTCAACTTTTATAGTGAAGTTAATATTTTAATGAATGTATTATTTTGCTTGATACAGAGAGAGCATAGTAGGTAAAAATATAAGAGTGGGATTTAACTCTGCACAATTCTATATCTTCAAGAGAAAATACTGTATTTACCTTCTCTCTTAGTCTTTCAAATGAAACCATTTTCAAAGTGGAAAACAGTCCTAATTCCACATTCATCAGAGCCGGTGATACTTCAAACATTGATAAACAGCATCTAATGAGTGTAGAGCTTATAAAAATTTTATTAATGTAGCAAAAAGATGCTTCTCTCTATTAACAATGAATTCCTCTTATCAGTACAGAAGCTAACATCAAGCATAAAAAAGGTCACGCATATTACATTGCACCTATGACACCCGACCAATAGTGTCTCTACCAAAGTTCAAATCAAACCTACGCACTTGGGAGAATCTGTTCATTTTCATATAACATCATTTAATTAAAGAAATTAGAAAATGTATCAAATTAGTCTGTTTATGATTTAAAGTAGCGATTCTGCTGTAGCACTCTAAATCTCACCCCAAACTCTGATCAAAACTTGGGACAGAGTGGTAGAAATAAACCTCAGTATTTTTGCTAATAGCAGATGAAATGTGGGTTGGTAAAGTTAATCTTCATCAAGAGGGTTGTTTGCATTTGTTTTCCAGGCTAAGTGATGAAATGTAATTGCTGAATTAAAATGCACCACTCCACATTTTCTTATGAGGCTGCCATACAGTCAACTGTACAAGCAAGTATGATATGCAGATTAGGAAAAAGCCAGAAAAGGAAGTCAGAAAAACAGTAAATTGTGTTATTGTTATAAGGGTGGGTAACAATGACTCTTAATTCGGCATTTCCTTCTTCTTCTCCCATTTTCAACATCCTCCAGCAGAGCAGCATCCATTGCACAACATTTCACACAGCTGTCACAGCAATATTAAAAAGTTTCAGGCAATTACTGTGAATATTTTGCAACTTTTCAAATTTATGAATAAGTCTGTGTACTACTCACCTGGGGACGGAACTGTGATGATGAGAAAACGTATAAATATTGTGCACTTTGAGGATTTGAGCAGCTCATGGGGAAACACAAGTCTCACTGCGATTTTAGATACATATGATGATTTTAATCTATGATTGATGTTTTATATAAAGTGATACTGAACATATGAGAGGACTTGCTCTGGCCTCTCCATCCACACTTAATTTTTCAGTTTCATTCTTCCCTTTCCACCAAAATGTGCATATACACATGGGTCAGAGTCGGCGTGATGGAGCGCATTTTTCGACGCCAGTTTTGTTTTTGATTGTCGATATTTATGAGTGGAAATGGACATAAGCAAGATTTAGGACTTGTTCTGTCCATATGCATGCTTCGTAAATCAGACCTCTGATCATAGCAAGTTTATGGTGAAATTATATAATTTCCACTTTGCGATTATGGCCTCAACAGTGCTCAGTGGAGCATTAAAAATTTAAGGGATACGTTGTATTAAAACCAATGTTTTGCAGAAAGAAGCCTGGACAAGTCTTGTGAGAGTTATTTTCTTTTACCCATTATGACTTGTTACTTGTTTGACAGATCAGAAATCAAACCATTTTAAAGGCAATCAGTATGACTGAACCAGTTTACAGTGTATTTATTTTTACTGACAAATTGCTGGATGATTTTCTGGTAACTACTAAATTTAAGCTTGTTTCTTGGCTGTACGTGCCTTTTTCCACATCCCTTCTAAATATTTTCAATACTTTTTCCCTGTTAGTGCCCAGAATTCATGGCAGAATTCCTGGAAGAATTTATGTTTTAAAAAAAGCAAGGGGTAGGATTAGTCTGTTTAAAGAATCAGAATCAGACATATTTTATTAATCTCAGAGGGAAATTACAGAACAAACAGATTGATAATAATATGCTGGTTTGCTCAGAGAGGAGGCTTACCTAAACAAAATTGTAACACTTGTTGAAAGAGAAACTCTATCAACACAGAACATTTTGATCTTGAACTTAATCTGTTATTGATTCATATTTTTGTTATTTGAAATCAAATAGCTTAACCAGGGATTGTAAATTAGCTTTCTGAGTATAGAAACATTTTGTATGCTGAATCGGTTCCCTAAGGTTGACAATGTTTAGTTTTACTGTCCCTGTAAAAGTAAATTATTATTATAAAATGATTCCAGTGGTTGTAGAAGCAAGTAGAAGTATGTAAGTAGAATTAGAAAAACATTTTAGAATATAATGCCAAAAGCAGTATTCAATATCAAAAACTAACACCAGAGGACATAGGCTAGCTGCAAAATGAAAACAAAAGTACTAAACAGCTTTAGCAAGTAAAATCTCAGGTACTTAATTGTATGCTTTTTTACCTACGTCACTTGTTCTATTTATGGGAATGCTTGTTGTCATTGTTCCAAATGTAATCTGTGTGCAATGCTTTGATCCAATCTAGTGGATAGATAGCTGTTTACAAAGGGGAACTAATTTTTTTTATATTTTAAAAGGGAAATCTCTTGTTTTTGAAGAGGATTTGCAATATCTCTTTGAAACTCTCATTGTTTCAAAAACTCAGAAAATTCCGCTAAATAACTTTACAGAAATTATGTTTATAGCAACACTGTCATTCTCAGAAAACAAATTAAACGAATGAATCTTAAAGAACATAACTTTTAACATTCTCATAATCTGAGGCTTAGCTCCAGATGATGAGATTGTTTAGAGATGTATGTGTGTGTATATATATATATATATATATATATATATATATATATATATATATATATATATATATATAT
>NW_015150741.1:787064-797218 GCF_000732505.1 Cyprinodon variegatus
ATATATATATATATATATATATATATATATATATCCATCCAGTAAATATATAAATGTTTGAGGCATTGCCAAAAAAAATTTTCTCTGTTTCCCTTTACTTTTAAATACTTAATTTTGTCATGGCATTACAAGACAGCCTTGGACGTTCTTTGTGTATTTTGTATTATCAAGCACTAGGTAATTAAAAAAAAATTAGTGTATGTCTTCATGGGTGAAACTGTTATAACACTATGTTAAGTTTTTGTCAATCACAAGTTAAAATACTAATCTTTACTGTATATGATTCTATCAAGAAAAAGTTCTGTTGGTGTTGCATCAGTCTAAGTATAGTTAAAATAATTCCTATTCCTGGTAATGTTTATTACCATAATGTAAAGGCTTTAATATTTACTACTGTAATAGACAGAGCCTGAAATTTTCAAGCAACCAACCACTGTGGCAGGTGGCATGGAATTCAGCTGCCACAGAGGTTTTTTTTACTAAATATATTTTTTCATGCCTAAAATAAGAGTGGATGACTCCGAAAATGTTTCAGAAGGGTTCTTGAACTTTTACAGAATACATATTATGGTGCTGTCAGGTTATTAATCTTCTTAATCTTGTTTATGACAAGATCTGCATAATGACACAGAGAAAAGATGAAATTAGAATGGTTTTATTTACATGAATGTTTTAAGTTCTTTTGTGCTCGGGCCCTGGCAGAAGACTTTGATGCTATGAATCCCTTGGATCAAATAAAAAAAAGTACAATAATAGCAGGATAAAAGAAAGTGAAGATAAAGCATGATAAAAGCAGGTAGTAAAACAAACAAAGTCAGTTAGACCATAACCTTAAAGCAATAATACCTCAGTTACCAGTTCAACTTCAATAGTCAAAGACAGTTCTAAAGAAATTGGTTTTAATTTTGACTAAACAGTGTCAGGGTTCTGCCCTCTGTTTAGGTTTATTTTTAGGTTCTTTGTATTTTGAGTCTTTGTAGTTGTTTTCTGGAAGTGGGGTGTTCCTGAGTTACTTTCTGCGGCGCCCTTGTGCTTGTTTCCTTTCCCCTTGGCTCCCTTCTAGTTATTTCTATTCACCCCTGCTCCATATCAGCTCATTAGCTCTTCCTTTGTTCTGTTCCCCATATATACACCACCTCTGCAGTTTCTCATTGCTGGTTTGTTTTTGATTTGTTGCTTTATGGTGGCTCAGCTCGCGATGTGGGATTCTCCCTGACATCTTCTGATTTTTTGGTTTTCAGTATTTTATATTTTTGGGTTTTTGCCCCTGTTGTCTCTAGAACTTTCATAAAATATGCAAACTCATCTCTGCCTCCTCATCTCTGCATTTGTGTCCTCAAAAACCTCCACCAAACCTTGGAAAAGAGAAGTCAGGCTTTCAGCCCGTTTACAGTCTTCTTGGAGTTTGTTCCAGATCAATGGAGCATAGGAACTAAATGCTGCTTCTTCATGTTTGGCTCTAGTTTTGGGTGTACAGAGTAGACTTGAACTAGAATACCTCAGTGGTCTGGGAGGTTGATACAATGACAACAAATCTGTTCAGGTGCTGATCCTTTCCATGATTTATAGACTGACAGACGGACTTTAAAGTCTATTCTCTAAGCTAAAGGGAGCCAGGTGAAGGACTTAGGGAAAAGGCTGGTGGGTTCTACATTCCTATTTATAGTTAGAACACAAGTAGAAGCATTTTGGATCAGTTGCAGCTGTCTCACACTTTTTTTGGAAAACCTATGAAGACACAGTTGCAGTAATCAATTTTACTAAAGATAAATGTTTGAGTTTTTCCAGATCCTGCAGGGTGTAGAACAAGAAACAGAGTCATAGCTTAACATGAAGTTTAGCTCCAATTGGGGAAAAATGTACAACTAGTAAATGTGGTTAATTTAACATAAGATCTCTTTCTTCAAAATATCTGTTAGTTAATGGCTTGATTTGTGATAATCAAATGGATGGATGTTGTCCATCCATTTGATTATCCATTTTAGGAGGAGGACCAGCAACAATTCTGGCCATAATCAGTGGTTTCAATCTGTAGTAGCTGAAGCTCTGAGGTAACTCTGGATCTATCCTCCTTTTATAAATTATTACTTTAGTTTTGTTTTATTCAGTTGGAGAAAACTATGGTGCATCCATACAGTGATCTGTTCTAAGCATCTAGCCAACATTCTGATTGGTTCTGTAACCTGGCGACATTGTAATGTAAAGCTCTGTGTCGTCTGCATAGTCATGGTAACTGATGTTGTTTGCTATAATCTGACCTAAAGGGAGCATATAGATGCTGAATAGGAGAGACACCAGAATGGAGCCTTGAGGAACCACACATGTGATTTTTCTGGTGTTGGATTTAAAGTTCCCTAATGACACATATATGGTCCTATCCTTCAGGTAGGATTTAAACCAGTCCAGTGCAGTAACAGAAAGGCCAACCTAGATTTCTGGACTCTCTAATAAAATCAAGTGATAAACAGTATCAAATGCTGCACTGAGGTCCAATAATACCAGCACTGTGGTTTTTCCACTGTCTGAATTTATATGAATGTCAGTGAACACCTTAATCAGAGCAGTCTTAATACTGTGGTTGGCACGGAAACCTCACTGGACGATATCAAAGCAGCTGGATTGTGTTTAAAGTCGTACGGAGACGTCTGTTCCAACCGTTGCATTTCCGAATTCTCCCGAGTGGTGCACGACTTTGCACGAGTGAATAAAGTGAATGTGACTGGTCATTTATAAAGGGCACGGGATTGTTGTGGCAGAAGGTTTCCAAGAAAGTTGTGGCCGGTTTGTCTGAAGCATCTTGCTAACCAGTTAGCAACTTAGTGCTAGTAGGTTCCCAATGGGAAAATACATTGGGACCAAGTAGCATTTAGCAACGACTCTGTCAAGGACAGCGGAAACATGCGAGTGGAGGAAAGTTTTATGTCGGTGGTCGTGGATGAGTCTCCTCCGTGATATATTTTTTATTAAGAGGAGGAAAGTGGGGACGAAGTTGTTGTGGAAGAGGACGCCAGGGCGGCAGAAGCTTGGTTTGGTGTAGAAGGCTTAAAGCTGTACATTTTTGAGCCCTTGCCTCGCAAGGCTGCCAGTTCTGTTAGCTCTTCGCCTGCCGAAGACTCAGCTTCCATCCCCATGAACACTGGGACGTAACTCAATGGCAAAGTAAATTATTCTTATTTTTTATTTCAGCTGTTGCGTATATTAGCTGCAACATATGAATCAAGATGCTAAGACCGAAAAAATTTGATTGATGACCAATGATATATGATTGGCCGAATTTAGGTGTCCAAGCTGACGTATAACTAACTGGCCTGCATAAGATAATGAAAAAAAGAACACAGATTTTAGGACATGATTTTTTTTTAAATAGCAATTTCCTAACATTTAGGAAAATATTGTCTGATAAACAGTACATTTAGATACATCTTTAAGCCAGAATGATTTTCAACTTTATCAATATTTTTTCTTTTTAAGGGCTGGTTTGGGATGGGCTTTTAGTTATGCAGGAATAATTTTTCAAAGCTTCTCTTTTTGAACTGTGGTTTTGATGATTGCTATTTTAAGGCACCCAACATAAGGGATGTGTTTATGATTTGAACCAATTTGGACTTTAAACAGGTAAAAAAAAAACTTCTTAATAAAAACCGTGGGTAAAACATCAAGACAGCAGGATAAGGAGCATAGCTACTGAACAATTGTTTTCTACACTGTAGTTTATTGCAGTTCATTGCAGACCTTTTTAGAGTGCAGTTCATCAGCCACAGCGATAGGAGGGTCAACTGTGGAAAAAAAAGGCATGGACACTGTTGTTTTTTTTTTTTTATAACATCAGAGAAGAAAGATTCTCTTGCATTTTGTAGTGTATTATATTTGTGAAGTTTCTCATAGATATCATAGTGGACTTGGAATCCATTCTTTTGCCTCCTTCTTCCGGCTTTCAGCACCCTCTTTTCTCACTGCTGGAACATTTCTCCATGGCAATTTCATCTTCCCAGAGACAACTTTCACTTAAACTGAAGCTATGGAATGAATAATGTTTGCAACTTTAGAATGGAAATTATCAAACAGCTCATCTACTGAGTTATAGGGTAAAGTGAAAGCAGAAGAATACGCAATTAAATTTCAGTTCAATTCAGTTTATTTGATAGCACCAATTCACAACACATGTCATCTCAAGGCACTAAACACTTCACCAGATCATACAGTCAAACTGATTCAAAGTTTTTCTATCTAAGGAAAACCAGTTGATTGCATCAACTCATTGACTCGAATGCAATCCCTCCCACTAAGCATGCTTGTAGCAACAAGCAAGGGTTTTCAATTCTGCTGTCCATGATAACACGCTTTCTTTTGTTAATTAGAGCAGTGGGAAAAATGGCTTCAAAGTAAACAGAAAAATGATCGGATAGCGCAATGTCACTTACAAAAACATTCAAATTACTTAGACCTTTACTGAATACCTGCTCCCAAATATGTCCTCGATTGAGTGTTGGCTGTTTAAGATGGTGAGTCAAACCAAAACTTTTAAGTATGTCACAGTTCTTTTTACCTCTCTCAACATGTACATTAAAGCCCAAATAATTATGTTCAAGACTTTTAAGGGAGCTGTAATTAGACCTTTATTGAAGAAACCTTCTCCCAATCCAAATGAGTGGATAAATTATAGACATATATTTCCCTCCTTTTTTATCTAAAATATTTTTTTAAATAGTTTACAAAATGTTTGAGCACTTACACTGTGATGACATTTTTTAAAGAGAGTTAGTCAGGTTTTAGAGCTCATCCTATTGGTTAAACACAACCGCTGAAGGAAAACAAATGATATTCTCATGGCCTCAGATAAGGGACTTATATCTGTGCTTTTCATGTTAGGTCTTAGTGCTGCATTTGAAACAGTAGATCACAATATTCTTATAGAAATAAATTCCAATAAAAGCTGGGAAAAACAGAAGGAGGGAAATGGCAGCCTAGTGGTTAGGGCATTGCGCTTGTAATCCAGAGGTTCTGAGTACAAGACCCACTCCCACAGACTCCCACTCTGGCTCCCTGAGCAATCACTTGTAATCCAGAGGTTCTGAGTACAAGACCCACTCCCACAGACTCCCACTCTGGGTCCCTGAGCAAAGACCCTTAACCCCACACTTCTCTTAAGGCACCGTACAATGGCAGCCCACTGCTCCCCAAAGGGATGGGTTCAATGCAGAGAGTGAATTTCGTTGCTCTGTACTTGTGACAGTGTAATGACAATAAAAGCTGGGGAAAAAAGAAAGGATAGAAAGTTCAGTAGCTTGTTCATGTTGTTGAGGATTCTTTCTCAAGCTCCAGTGTTACCTGTGAAGTACCACATGGATCAGTACTCACAGATATGTCTCAAAGACATACAAACCTGGATGACTCTTAATCTTAAGGTTTGCTTGAGATTCCAAAATTTAGATGTAGAATGAGAAGCAGGTCTTTTAGTAATCATGTTCGTCTACCAACTACCAGTTTTAGTCCGTGAGGCAGACCCTCTGTCTACTTTTAAGGGTTGTGGTATGTTCAAGACAATGTGGTAATATTATAAAATAACACTTTTTTAGACAACTTTTGACATATTTCTAACTATAATTTACATGCCAAGCATTTTGTGATGGTGCCCCCACCAACACCCCCCCATAAATAATGTTTTTATTTTTAATTATAGCAGTGTTGGTCCACCATATACTGTATCAGAGACTAAGAAATGTTTTTGTTGCTTAGTTTACTTCTCCTTTGACACACCGATAAATAAATAAAATTAAATGATAAAGGTGGAAATTATAATGATGTTAAATTAATAAGGTAATTATTATACGGAGGAATGAATAAATGAGCTAATTAGATATTTCCAAAGTTATTTCTCACTGTGAATTTCAATTACTGCCCAACTTTATTTTGCAGTAAATGTATGCCTATGTATTATTTAGAATTTGTTTATTTCTGTATTTATTTTTAATAATAGCAGTGTTGGTCCTCCATATACTGTATCAGAGACTAAGAAATGTTTTTGTTTACTTCTCCTTTGACACACCCTTAAACACAATGTCTGTAATGCTACAAGTTACTGTGACTATGACGCATATAAGAGCCAAAATGCAAGAATGACATGGCACAAGTGAAAATAAACAGCCCTGTCTCAGGTAGCAATGGGCTCCTGAAAACCATATAATAGTATTCTGTGTTATTAGATCTAATAACCACAAAAGTAACCTCTTTATCAGAAAAAACTTCAGAAAAAGAATCTATTACTGAACTTCACAATACTTAAATAAAAATTATACAATTGCTACACTATGCCAATTGCATTTACCAGAACTTTGTATCCCTAATCTGATACAAGCAATCTCTGCAACAAAGAGGATTTTTCCTTTTGTCACTTTTCTACAGCAAATATGGCTCTGACATCAAAAGGTAACTATGTCAATCTTTCTGTTTACTAAAGGACAGAGCGCTTAAAATAAGACTCTTTATATGAAAAATATATAACAAAATGTAAAATATATAATCATTACAAGATTTAAAGACTTAAAAAGGAAAAACACTAAGGACTTAAAGGAAAAACACTAAGTAAGAGCAGCAGACTCCATTTACTCTTATTGTAGCTAATCACCAAGAACAATACCAGATATCAAAGAAGGCAAAGTTTTTTAGAAAATCTTTTGGATGCCAATTTCAGATTTAGGCTATTAGATATATCCATATAAAGGTTGAAAAGTTTGTGTTTACAATTTTAAATTCAATTGTATTTACATTCACAACTGCACATAGTATGCACAGGAGGTAAACAAGGAAATAATGTGGCTAAGCCAGTTAGTAACTTACAGTAAAGCTTTTAAATAGGCCAACAATTTTAACTGGGTATGTATAAAATGTTGCGTGAGAATAAAAGGAAAGCTATCTGAAAAGTTATAGAACACATCCAGTTACAGTGATCAGCAGAGCTGCTGTTGTTCTTCTATAACATAACCAAGCAAACTAACAGGCAGGATCCATCTGATCACTACAATGAAGCTAATATTCCTTCTAAATCTCCTCTGGGTCCTCTGCAGCACAGGTAGATTATATATGATCGATCTTTAATAGTTTTTCAAAGAATATTTGTGTTATTTCTGGTAAATAAAATATGTTACATCATAAATATTTATGTAGCTAATATCTTTATATAACGTATATTTTTATGGCAGCACAATATTGATAAATGTATTTTAAATATAATCTTTGTTTATTTGCAATTGTTTTCTGATTTCAGCTCGAGCCTTGCAATGTGTGACCTGCACAGATAAGACATGTGCCAGCACAGTTCCATTAACATGTGGTTCGGAGACTATGTGTATAACGGCTAGAATCCTAGGTAAATATATATATTCCCATGTTATAAAAGATTAATTATTATAATTTATCACTGTGGAGTGGTTAATTTATTTGGCTGTAATGTGACGGACTGAGATATAAATACCGTTATTGCAGAATGTGCATCTGGCATCAAAACAAGCCAAAATGACACAAAAAATATAATATAATTAATTATTTCATGATAAAAATGAAGATCATACCCTGTTTCCTGATACTAACATTATGTTTTTGTGCTCTGAAGGAACTCAGTCTGGAGCAACAGCAACACAAATCTACAAAGCCTGTGCATCATCTTCTCTGTGTCCGGCCACAGGCAGTTCAAGTTTTTCTGTCAACATGGGTCTCCAAAGTGCAGTTGCAGATGCTGTTTGCTGTAACACAGACAACTGCAACTCACAAACCCTGTCGAGTAGGTGTCATCCCAGGTTTACAAAAATCTAATGCTACCATTTTGTTTTGTCTAATAAATAGGAGTCTTCTCTATTGTGCTTATTTCAGTTCCCCCTACTCGGACACCAAACTCCCTTCAGTGTATTGTCTGTGACCCTACCACTTTTCAGTGCAACACTCCAATAACGTGCAAGGGAGAGGAAAACAATTGCTTCACAGCCTTTGGTAAGCTTTTATGTATTATAGTGTAAATATTATAGGCTAATTTCAAAGAAAATATTAAACCACGCTAAAAAAAAAAAGAAAATTACATGTCATTAAAAGCTGAGAACATATAAGGAGCAGTCCTGGTGTTTCAATACTTTGATTTATTGGTTTTTCTAAAGAAAACTGTCTTGCTATAGCATGCTTTTTATATCAACAGTGACTGATGGAACAAAGAGATTTCCAGCAATGGGCTGTGTAAGTCCAAATGCATGTGCAGCTGCTTCAAATCTGGGTGGTTTGCCTTTCATGCATAATTTTAGGATAGTGCGTGGACCAGAATGCTGTACAACAAGTTTGTGCAATGTTCCAACGACAGCACCCCAAACCACACCTACAGCACAATCCACCACAACTGCAGAAATAGCAGGTGACAAAGAGTTTGTAACGAATCATTTATTACAGTTACAAAATTGTTATCTTTAAAGGTATAAACTCAAAATTCCTGATAATTTAGCTTTGAACTGTTTGAAACCACCTTATTTTATTTAAATCAGTTGTACTTAATTTGAGTTTTTCCTTTTTATTCAGGAGGACTGCAGTGCTTAACCTGTACTGATGAGGCTTGTTTAAGCACTGTTTCAGTGACATGTTGCTCAGAGATTATGTGCATCACAGCCGTCATGCTAGGTTTGCTTTCAGTTATTTTTTTTTACTTCATGATAAAATATATATTTAGACATTTTGAGGTGCTCTATGTTTTCTAACAAGAACAAACTGCTTTTTGACTCTGTAGCAACTTCATCTGGAGCAACAAATCAACAAATTTACAAAGGCTGTGCTTCATCGTCTCTGTGTCCCAGGACAGGCAGTCACACCTATTCCATCAACTTGGGTTTCCAAAGTGCTATTGCATCTGCTGAATGCTGCAACACCGACAACTGCAACTCACAAACTTTGTCCTGCGGGTCTAATCACAGAATTTTTTAAAAGAACGATTCTAATACTCCCTTCTTTTTAGTCGACTTTTTTGGGGGAGGGCAGGTGTTTTATTCTTTGTTCTTAGTTCCACATTCCATATTAAGGAGAACTGCTCTCCTGAGACTTACAGGTATTTAGTTATTTACACTAAAGCTTAACTATAGGCAGTCTATAAGTCAACTATAGTACACAAAAAAGTAGTTACCTTAGCCTGTTTTGAGGATACAATGATTTATTTGCAGTAATTCTGGAAATGTCTCTCTTTTTGTTTGCATCTCTCCAGGAAGAGGTTTGTGACATGTGTCTTCAGTTTTGTACCAAAAATGTTGACCTAGTTCATCACATTTTTTGTTTTTAGGCTGTTGGCTCTGTGCTTCCCCACAAACAGGCTGCTCCTGCAGTGTGTGAAGAGTTTTCACACATTTACTTTTTGTCCAAACATGATCCTGTGTCAGACATACTCTGTATTTTTTCCCCATAATGTTAACTCAATATAAAATATGTGGATTTTATAAGTTCTTTACGATGTTCAAATATGTTTAATTAAACATTTGGTTTATCATTTGATTGATGTAACTTTAGAGGGGTTTAAAGTCATATTAAAGGTTCCTACTTATCTCTTTCATCAATATTAATGAAATTATTTCATTTCTTAAAAACACGCACAAACTATTTACCGAACTCTAAAAACAAATCAAACTTAGAAATACACTTTAACACTTAAGTTACCAGTAGTGGGATCCTCCTGATGTTTATCATATGTCAACAGGAAGTTTAACATTTTAATATGTGAACTGCTGAAATAAGCTAAGGAGAGCAGAACTAAGATGTACAGAAGACAGAATTCTAACTTAATAATAAAAACAAGAAAACAAGTCAGAAGGCTATTTAGTATTCTTAATTATAAAAAGTGAATTGTCATCTAATAATTTTCAGTCTTTGATTAAGTTAACTAAATCAAAGACTGACACTTTTTTTGCTCTGATGTACTTTATTTTTTGATGTGATATAACACTTTTTCTCTTTTTTGTCTTTTTTCAAATGCAAAAAAATCTGAAAAAAAAAACAAAAGAAAAAACATATTCCATTTTACCATAAATAAAAGAGAACAGGAAGAAGAAAAATAAATCTTATAGTACCTCTTTTAAAATATCTTAAAAGAACAGCTGCTTCATTGATGACAATAAGACCTAATCCTTTTCCTAATGTCT
>NW_015150741.1:797408-803521 GCF_000732505.1 Cyprinodon variegatus
CAGCTGAGATTTATCTCCAGGATGGAGTCACAGCCAAACGGGAACAGACCAGGCGAAGCTACTATGAGAAAAGTGTCATGTTGGGTCTTAGGAGTTAAACCCAAATGCAGAACACCACGGAGACTGGTTAAAAATTTCAACAGTTTATTGAAAGAAAGCACAAGATAATTAGTTTGCACTGATGCGGGTACAGGTCCAGGACTGGATTCACAGGGTTCTCTGCAGAGAGGGACAGTTTGGTTAGCCAGGAAGCTGGGTACTCTTGACAGAGTCTGATATTGAGTTGTACCTGATGTGGTTCAGGCTGAGCGGTGGAGAGAGGGAACCAGTTGGGTCCAGAGACTGAGGGTTCAGCAGAGAGCTTAGCAGTGGCAGAGCTTGGCTTCAGACTAGTGAGGTTCAGACCTTGAGTGTTTCTCCAAGTTCTCTCCTGAGAACTAGCAGGCAGATGCAGACTGAGATTCTTCAGGTTTGGCTTCTCAGGGCAGGCAGGCAGGTAGGTTTCCAAAAATGAGCTCCTCCAGAGCTCCAGGCTTCAATCAGGTCTTCCTAAGAAGCAGAGAGGACAAAGACTGGTTAGGATTCTAGGTTACTCCTCTGAGTAATGAGAGATTCAGATGTGCAGGCTTGGCTCAGGTTCTGCTAACCATAACTGGTCTAACACTCTGGCACTGAAGGGAAGTCAAGCCGCTGCTTATAAAGCTGGTCTCCTTATGGGATGATCAGCCTCAGGTGTGCAGGTGGCTTCAGCTCAGGAGACCCAGGGCGCCCTCTGCTGGAGAAAGGTGGCAGATCTCCAGATCCCAACACCCCAGACTTTGCAGTATTCAAAATATGGAAGTATTAGGGAATTGAAGGACATATAATATGAAAAAAAATCTAAGAAATTGACAACTTTATACAAATTATATAATATATATAATGGGAGATTTCCAAGAAATTTGTCATCTGAAATAACGCCTACTAATTTAATTGACTTAACTCTTCCTGTATCAGATTCTATTGCCATTACACTTTTATCTTTATTATTACAATAACAATAATCATATATTTTGTTTTTCTTTCTAGTTAATTTATCATTATGTATTCTTATCAAACAATTTATTGATTTTTATGATTTCTGAACTTATGATTTCCATGATTTCTGATCTTAGTATCATTTGCAAAGGGATGCTTCACAATTATCATTAATAAACAAAATAAAAGAAAGGAGCCTAAGACGGACCCTTGTGAACACCAAATATCATGTTGTTGTTTTTTTAAGTTTTGTTTTTGGCTATTGATTTGAACACACTCCTGTCAGCTATTGAGATAAGTTTAAGCCATTGAGGAGAAGGTCCCCTGGTGCCATAGTTGTATAATATGGACAATATCAGACAGTTTTTCACAGTAATGTATGCTTTCCTTGAGTCAGTGAAGACCCCAATTGTGTATTGCTTATTCTTAGTTGCAGACATAATTTCAGTATAATTAATTCTAGGGCTTTTGGCTTTAAAACTATATATATTTTAGTTTTAGTTAATGTTTTTCTAAAAGTATTTCACATTTTTGAACAAACCCCTTTTCAAGAATTTTAGAAAACTGAGAAAGCTGACACTGGTCTATAAGTTGTTGAAGTGATATATATCTCTGTTTTTAAAAACTGGTACAAGTTTAAGGACCATTATCTCTCAGGGAAAATGCCTAATTGTTATGGACGAATTAAGTCAGCAGTTTGATGACACAGTCAACAACCTTTTCACAATTGTCATTTCAAGTCCGTCACTAAAATAAAATAAAAAATGTATCCCGTAATTGTTTTATTTTCACTTCTTCCAGCAATTGGCGAGATCTTATTTTCCTGGACCAAGACCTAGACCCAGAAACATGGACGGCATTATTCTACTTTCCATACTACTGACATTTCGGTTGGATGTATCTGTAGATTTGGTGATGTTTTCCCAATAATGATAAAAAAATTATTTGATTTCGTTACTCTATCTAAGTTATTTACAACAGTTTCCTTGTCTTCAAAATAATCTTGTGACTTTCTATGTCGAGTCAGAAGGAGCCTAAATACAGTCTTTTTGAAATCCCTGCTTCAAACCGAGTTGAACGCAGTGTTTCCTGAATCCTGTTGCAGCCCAGAATAAGAAGAGCTAATCCAGCTCTGCTAACCGGATATCTAACCACCGAACAACGGGACCACAATCGCTGTTTGCCGAAGAAGCTGTTAGAAGTCGCCAGACCGTGACTGCCTGTGACGGAGCAGCACCCAGGAGCTGCTGGAGGCTGTGGCTATAAGCTAAAAGGGAGATGTCCCGTGCTACTGTGAGTTATCAAATTACCTCTTTTTGCAAAATCGCCTCGTAAGATTGCATCGGATTGATCCAAATCTCTTTGAGCTGCTGTTGGCTGAATGGACTGGACTGAAGACGGGGCCTGTAGAACACCGGACCGAGCCGAATAGGGTTGCCAACTCCCTGAAAATAATAAAAGGGACACCTCATGTGTGTGCCAGCTGATCCGACTGCCTTTACCCCTCCTGGTGTGGTGATTTTTTTTTAGCCCCTTTTGTGTGTGAAATTGTTTTTTTTTAACTATTTGACTCTGCATTGAATTAGATGCATATTTGCAGTATGCTTTATATTCATTATTGCAGACTTTTTCCACCCAGGTATTGGTTTTTTCCCATTCCTCCGTATTTTCCTGCATCCTTTTTTTTTTTATTATTAGAAGCATCACTATGCAAACTTACTGACTATTTTTTTTACTCTGACAGTAATACGGTACAAATTGCATTCCTTTTCCTCTCAAGACGGGAGAGGTACTTCTATTTCTAAATACGGAACAAATCCGTTTTTCAAGGGACGGCTACCAACCCTAGAGCCGAAGGCCTTCACTCCACCAAACCAAAACAGTAATGTCATCCTTCCCCCCTCCTTCCCACGTGATGCTTAATAAGTGCTCTGCTTGGGTCAACTAGGTAGAATAGATAGTCCTGTTTGTGTTTTATTTGAAATAAGCTTTCTGATTCAACTGCTTATGGTTTTAAGATTTTAACTGATTGCTAATGCTCACTGCAGACTGAATGGGTCACGTGTTGTTAAAGCTAACTGCTACAATGAACTGGCTAGCATTGTAGCCTCAGCTACCTCATGCTAGCTACTACATCGTGAGCGAACCCTGTCTATATTTCAGTTGGACCCGTCCAGACCGGAACCCCTGGGACCAGCTGAGCTAATCCATTTCAGCCTCATCATAGTTTCATGCACTCCTGAGTCATTATTCATTTTTCACCATAAACTGAATGAAACTTCACTGTTTTGACTGCAGTTAAATTATCTGTGTCAGGGTTTATTCACATTTTATCTGCTGCTATTATAAAGGACACTTTCAAATGCATTAAGCCTTAAACTTCGAACGTCTCTCAGACATTGAAAAGGCTCTTTAACCCCTCATCCCCTTTTATTTCTTTAATTTTGCTTATTTTCAGTAGTGTTGATTGTTTGCTTAGTTATTAGATTTAATACTGTGAGATTGTAGCTAATAAAGGTACCATTGTATTTTAACGCGTGGTCTCTTGTGTTTATTTTACACAGTGAATGATTTATCACTCAGGCCTGATTCACTCTTCTTTTAGTACTATCCAAATGAACAGAGACACATTTATTTGGTTGGTGATTAATAACGTTGCTAATAGCCATAGCCCAAATTACTACATTGGTGAATAACAACTGGATTTTTAACAGCCAGATTCAGGAGTCCAGCCTTTTAGGTAAAAGACTAAAACCCTGTTCAGTAAGCAAATTAGAGTTATAATTATTCTCATTCAACTGATAATAATTAGTTTAAGTTTATCCTTGATTTGTATGACCTATTAATTACTATAACTTCAAGTTGTAGTTATTAAATATATTCATAATCTCCTAGTAAACTCTCACAGCAGTTTTAATAAATTATATATTTTCCATGTTATTTTCCTTATTGTCTTTCATTTTCTTATTATGGTAATCATTGTGTGCCTCTCTTAAAGTAATTTTTTGTGTGTGCTTTATATTTAGCCTCATAATTAGTTGCCCTTGTTTTGTGTAATTGTTATACTTCTTTTGTGACACACCCAAAAACACAATGTTTTTGGGTGTGTCACAAAGTATTACGGACAGTGGTGGAAAAACAGAGCAAGAATACTACAATGACATGACAAAAGTTGATACAAAAATGTTTGAACTTATCAAAATGTCAGGTTGTGGCTAGATGAGTTTGATACTGATGTTAGAGTTTAATTAAATATGAACTATCAACCTACTACGTTCTGATGATAAATATTTTTGTTTTTTATATTTATTGTGTGTACACTCAAGAATGTTTGTGTGGTGCCTGTTCTGTCACCCATATAAAACTTACCAGAGGATTGGTCTTATGCAGGAATGGACTTCTGAACAAAAAAAATTTATATATTCTGTTGAATGTAATGACATGAAAGTTTATAATCTGCCATTGAAATACACAAAGACTTAACTAAAACCTATTCTTATTAAATAAGCTATTTTACAATTGGTAAATGGTGCATCTCTGCTCCTATGCATTGCTAAAACGTGTAATGAATTATTATTTTATACATAAACAAACCTTTTAGCACATTACATATATTACTGATATGATGGTGAGCTTGGAAATGAGTTTTCATTACAACTGGAATAAATATTAAGTTAACTTTCTATCTATTTAATGTGTAGTAGGAGATCTTTTCTGACACATTTTTTACCATGTGGCTTGAAGATCTCCTCACAGTTGTGTAGCAAGCAGTAAAATAGAAGGTCTGGAAGTGAAACTAAAATACATTGTGAAATCAAGGAGTAAGGCCCACCAATCACAAAACACGCTCCGTTGTACACTATTGGTTCCATGAAACGTCAATCATGCTGCTTGTCCCTCCGCCAGTGCGTACCGTGACACATGAATGAATTGAACCCCAAATGCTCGTGCAGGACCCATGGCTGAAAGCTAGCCACTCTTATGCTACGTTCACACCTAAAGCAGCAAGAGCAGCAAAAACGCGCATGCTGCTTCATTTTTTTATGCTTGTACAAGTTCAGTTCTGATGCGCCGCTGAAGCATCTCTGCTGCTCTAGCTGTGCGGTGGAAAAAGTGGGTCTGATGCGCGTTGGGCGGAGCTACCTCATCCTTTCTTTGCCTGTAACAATGGAAGCTATATCTGCTGTGATCAGTGGGTAAAAAGTTGTTTTAATATGTTTTTTGAGTGAGAAAGTCCACCTGAAAACATCATCAGTGTAGTCAGTTCATCCAGATTACCATCCTGCCTTCAAATATTATTTTTGTCGGAGACGCTCAGACCCTCGTACATCTGCGATGCGCTGTCACTAGGAATCCCATTCAACAGCAGCCTATGGCCCGGTCGCCTCCTTGTGGTTTGCCGCTTTTTTATGTACATAATCCAATCTGCAGGCACCAAGACAATAAAAGCAAACATATTTTGCCGGCAGATTTTGGCATTTTTTTATTTAATTTAGGTGTTAATAAACTGTTTCAGAGGAGTGATCATAGCACTCTGCATCATCAATGCTGGCCCCTGCCAGCTCCCAGATCAGCGACGCGCAGCTCCTGCTGCTCTAGACACTCTGCGGGACGTTTTGCTGCACCGTGATGCGCGTCAACCTTTGACTTTGCATGTAAACTAGCTGCTTTTGCTGCCTCTGCTGCTTTAGGTGTGAACATAGCATTAGGTTTTAGTTAGCTCTGTCACGAGCAGTCCGACTCGGCTTGTTTCATTCTCGATCTCTTTTGAACACCTCAACAGACAGCATGCGCATGTGTTTTGAAGGCATGGTTTCGAAAGAGTGGTATGAAGGGAGAGCCATGGTTGTGTATGTTCAAAAATATAGCTTGCTGGAACTGTTTTTCCAAGATCTCCTACAGCACCTTTAAGTAATTGCTTTTGTGTACCCCTTGCTTTCTTATCCTCTTTTATCACCTTTCATTTGGCATCTGTGTATCTTTAAAAAATAGTTTCTGACAATTATTCAAACTATGGTTCGAAAGAGCATCTTTTAATAACTAATTTCAGGAAACCATTTATAGAACAAAATATTCGCATTACTCCCTTTGTCTAA